>NC_090376.1:35583338-35587082 GCF_036365525.1 Heterodontus francisci | reverse complement strand
TGAGAAGTAAGTCAGATAGCTGGGCGGGTGTGATGTTTAAAGGTATGTCTGTGTTCATTCTGTCCTGTATGGTAGAAAAGCACTTTATAAACGCCACTGTGTTCTCTTCATTCCCAGCAGTATGTCTGACCAGCATATACTGAAGGCCTTTCCCCGAGTATTGTACACACCAGAATAGGTTAGTGGCTGTATATGTGAAGGGGTAGTTACAGGACAACACAATAGTAACTCCTTCACTACTGCTACTACAAAAGACACTTGTATGAACATACATACGAACATATGAATTAGAAGCAGGAGTAAGCCATTTGGCCCCCTCGAGCCTGCTCCACTATTTGATAAAACCATGGCTAATCTGAATGTGGCCTCAACTTCACTTTCCTGTCTGCGCCCCATAACACATGACTTCCTGGTCTGTCAAGAATCTATCTAAGCCAGCCTTGAATATATTCAATGACCCAGCCTCCATTGCTCTCTGGGGAAGAGAATTTCACAGACTAATGGCCCTCAGAGAAAACATTTCTTCTCATCTCCATCTTAATTGGGAGACCCCTTATTTTTAAACTGTGTTCCCCATTCTTCTAGTCTCATCCATAAAGAGAGATATCCTTCCAGCATCCACCTGTCAAGTCCCCTCAGGATCTTATGTTTTAATAAGATCATCTCTCATTCTTCTAAACCCCAATGGGAATAGGCCCAACCTGCTCAACCTCTCCTCATAAGATAATGCCTTCATCCCAAGAATCAGTCAGGAGAACCTTCCTTGAACTGCTTCTAGTGTAATTTTATCCTTTCTGAAGTAAGGAGACCAAGCCATTCACAGTACTCCAGATGTGGTATCGCCAAGGCCCTGTACTGCTGCAGCAATACTTTCCAACTTGTATATTCTAGTCCCCTTGCAATAAACAACAACATTCGATTTGCCTTGCAAATCACTTGCTGTACCCGCATACTAATTTGTTGTGATTCATGTACCAGGACACCCAGATCCCGCTGTAACACAGAGTTCTGCAGTCTCTCCATTTAAATGCTATTCTGCTCTTCTATTCTTTCTGCCAAAGTGGACAAGTTCACATTTTCCCACATCATACTCCAGGGTTGTCCAACCTTTTCGCATGGTGGGGGGCACTACAGAACAATTTTTGTCTTATTTGGAGGGCCGGTGAGACAATTTCGGAAAGATAAAGGCATTAAAAATTTATCTTACTAATAATCTAAACAGCAACAAATGTACATTTTGGTGAAGAAGCTTTAAATGAGAAGACTAATTTATTGACTTACTTTCTCTTCACTATGTTGGACACTGATTTAGTGAAGTACCTGGCAATTTTTTTTGCTTGGCATTTTTTTTTGCTTGCAGAAGTAGACAGTGTTTGCCCGCACACTTGTAGCGATGTGGAGTATCCGGACAGATGTCCACTGTCAGGAGTGTTCTTGATCACTCGCTCTCTTTCTGTCCCCCCTCTTTCTCTCTCTCTCTCTCTCACACACACACACTCTGTCCCCTTCTTTCTTTTGCACTCTCTTTCTTTCTGCTCCCTCTTTCTCTCTCTCTCACACTCACTCTCTATCCCCTCTTTCTCTCTCTCTCTCTGTCTGTCTGTCCCCCTCTTTCTCTCTCTGTCTGTCTGTCCCCCCATTTCTATTTCTGTCCACCCCTTTCTCTCTCTTTCTGCTCCCCCTTTCTCTCTCTCTTTGTCTGTCCCTCCCTTCCTCTCTGTCTCTGTCTCTCTATCTCTCTCTGTCTGTGTCTCCCATCTCTCTCTCTCTCTCTCTCTTTCTGTCCCCCTCTTTCTCCCTCTCTATGTCCTCCTCTTTCTCTCTCTCTGCCCCCCCTTTCACGCTCTCTCTGCCCCCCCTTTCTCTCTCTCTCTCTCTGCCCCCCTTTCTCTCTCTGCCCCCCTTTCTCTCTCTCTCTCTCTGCCCCCCCTTTCTCTCTCTCTCTCTGCCCCCCCCTTTCTCTCTCTCTGCCCCCCCCTTTCTCTCTCTCTCTCTCACACCTCTGCCCCCCCCCTTTCTCTCTCTCTCTGCCCCCCCCTTTCTCTCTCTCTCTCTGCCCCCCCTTTCACTCTCTCTCTCTCTGCCCCCCCTTTCACTCTCTCTCTCTCTGCCCCCCCTTTCACTCTCTCTCTCTCTGCCCCCCCTTTCTCTCTCTCTCTCTCTCTCTCTGCCCCCCCTTTCTCTCTCTCTCTCTCTCTCTCTCTGCCCCCCCTTTCTCTCTCTCTCTCTCTCTCTGCCCCCCCTTTCTCTCTCTCTCTCTCTCTCTCTGCCCCCCCTTTCTCTCTCTCTCTCTCTCTGCCCCCCCTTTCTCTCTCTCTCTGCCCCCCCTTTCTCTCTCTCTCTGCCCCCCCTTTCTCTCTCTCTCTCTCTGCCCCCCCTTTCTCTCTCTCTCTCTCTCTCTGCCCCCCTTTCTCTCTCTCTCTCTCTCTCTCTGCCCCCCCTTTCTCTCTCTCTCTCTCTCTCTTTCTCTGCCCCCCCTTTCTCTCTCTCTCTCTCTCTCTGCCCCCCCTTTCTCTCTCTCTCTCTCTGCCCCCCTTTCTCTCTCTGCCCCCCTTTCTCTCTCTCTCTCTCTGCCCCCCCTTTCTCTCTCTCTCTCTGCCCCCCCCTTTCTCTCTCTCTGCCCCCCCCTTTCTCTCTCTCTCTCTCACACTCTGCCCCCCTTTCTCTCTCTCTCTGCCCCCCCTTTCTCTCTCTCTCTCTGCCCCCCCTTTCACTCTCTCTCTCTCTGCCCCCCTTTCACTCTCTCTCTCTCTGCCCCCCCTTTCACTCTCTCTCTCTCTGCCCCCCCTTTCTCTCTCTCTCTCTCTCTCTCTGCCCCCCCTTTCTCTCTCTCTCTCTCTCTCTCTCTGCCCCCCCTTTCTCTCTCTCTCTCTCTCTCTGCCCCCCTTTCTCTCTCTCTCTCTCTCTCTCTGCCCCCCCTTTCTCTCTCTCTCTCTCTCTCGCCCCCCCTTTCTCTCTCTCTCTGCCCCCCCTTTCTCTCTCTCTCTGCCCCCCCTTTCTCTCTCTCTCTCTCTGCCCCCCCTTTCTCTCTCTCTCTCTCTCTCTGCCCCCCTTTCTCTCTCTCTCTCTCTCTCTCTGCCCCCCCTTTCTCTCTCTCTCTCTCTCTCTCTCTGCCCCCCCTTTCTCTCTCTCTCTCTCTCTCTGCCCCCCCTTTCTCTCTCTCTCTCTCTCTCTCTCTGCCCCCCCTTTCTCTCTCTCTCTCTCTCTCTCTCTGCCCCCCCTTTCTCTCTCTCTCTCTCTCTGCCCCCCCTTTCTCTCTCTCTCTCTCTCTCTCTGCCCCCCCTTTCTCTCTCTCTCTCTCTCTGCCCCCCCTTTCTCTCTCTCTCTCTCTCTCTCTGCCCCCCCTTTCTCTCTCTCTCTCTCTGCCCCCCCTTTCTCTCTCTCTCTCTCTGCCCCCCCTTTCTCTCTCTCTCTCTCTGCCCCCCCTTTCTCTCTCTCTCTCTCTGCCCCCCCTTTCTCTCTCTCTCTCTCTCTGCCCCCCCCTTTCTCTCTCTCTCTCTCTGCCCCCCTTTCTCTCTCTCTCTGCCCCCCTTTCTCTCTCTCTCTGCCCCCCTTTCTCTCTCTCTCTGCCCCCCCTTTCTCTCTCTCTCTGCCCCCCCTTTCTCTCTCTCTTCCCCCTTTCTCTCTCTCTGCCCCCCTTTCTCTCTCTCTCTCTCTCTCTGCCCCCCCCTTCTCTCTCTCTCTCTCTCTCTGCCCCCCCTTACTTTCTCTCTCTCTCTCCCCCCCCCTTTCTTTCTCTCTCTC
>NC_090376.1:35350838-35575838 GCF_036365525.1 Heterodontus francisci | reverse complement strand
TCTTTCTTTCTGCTGCTCTCTCTCTTTCTGTCCCCCTCTTTTTCTCGCTCTCTCTGCCCCCCCATCTCTCTCTCTCTCTCTCTGTTTCTGTCCCCCTCTCTCTTTCTGTCTCTCTCGCTCTGTCTCCCTGTCCTCCTCTGTCTCTCTCTCTGTCTGTCTGTCCCCCTCTCTGTCTCTCTCTCTGTCTCCCCCCCCCCCCCCGACCCCGTGTCTTCCCCCCCTCTCTGTGTCTCCCCCCTCCCCACCAGCACCTCTCTGTCTCTCTCCCTCTGACAATTGCAGAGAGCAGGAACGCTCAGTAGAGAGTTAATCAGTTTTTTTTTAAATCGCAAGTCAGTTTCACAGCTGACAGTTGTTGGCAGCGGGAACAGCCATTACCCAACTTCGGACAGACTCGGAGTGTTCTGGCGGCCTTTTAAAAAGCCCTGAATCTGTCGGAAGTTTCAATAAGAACACCTCTCATTCTTCTAAATTCCAATGAGTATAGGCCCAACCTGCTCAACCTTTCCTCATAAGACAAACCCCTCATCCCAGAAATTAGTCTACTGAACCTTCACTGAACTACTTCCAATGCAAGTACATCCCTCCTTAAATAAAGTAACCAAAACTGTACTCAGTACTCTAGGTGCAGTCTCAACAATGCCCTGTACAGTTGCAGCAAGACTTCCCTACTTTTAAACTCCATCCCGCTTGCAATAAAGGCCAACATTCCCTTTGCCTTCCTAATTACTTGCTGTACATGCTGCTGACTCTTTATAATTCATGTACAAGGACACACCCAGGTCCCTCTGTACCGCAGCATTCTGCAGTCTCTCTCCATTTAAATAATATTCTGCTTATCTACTCTCCTGACAAAATGGACAACCTCACATTTTCCTACATTATACTCCATCTGCCATTTTTTTGGCCACTCACTTAACCTATCTATATCCTTTTGCAGACACTTTGTAGTCAAGGTAGCTGTGGGAGTCAATGAGCTTATAGTTACTCGTTGATAGCCTATCCCCAGAAATGGAGACAGAAGTCAAGGGAGGGAAGGGAAGGGTTAGAGACGGACTATGTTCAGTCAAGAGATGGGTGAAAATTGGAAGCAAAGTCAATGAAATTTTCCAGTTCAGGGCAGAAGCAGGGAATGGAGTCATCAAAGAAGAGGTGAGGGAGGGGCCTGAGTAGGACGGAACAGAGAATGTTCCACATATACCACAAAAAGGCAGGCATAGCCAGGATTCTTGCAGGTACCCATAGCAACACATTTTATTTAGAAGAAGTGAGTGGAGTTAAAGAAGAATTTGTTCAATATGAGAACAAATTCAGCCAGGCAGAGGAGGGTGGTGGCAGATGGAGACCAATTGGGCCTCTGTTGAAGGAAGAAGCAAAGAGCGCTCAGACAATCCTGGTGGGGGATGAAAGTGTAGAGCAATTGAACATCCATGGTGAAAAGAAGATGGTTAGGCCCTGGAAACGGGAAACTGAAAGAAGGGTTTGAAAGTCACAGATGTAGGTGGGAACAGTCTGAACAAGGGGAGAAAAATTAGAATCAAGATAGAAAGAAATCAGTTCAGTGGGGTAGGAACAGGCTGAAATTGTGTGTCTATCAGGGCAGTCCTGTTTCTGGATTTTTGGAAGCAGATAGAAATGGGCTGTCCGGGGTTGCGAAACTATGAAGTTGGAAGCTGTAGCGGAATGAATTTCAGAGGAAATGAGGTCGGTGACAGTCCTGGAAACAATGGCTTGATGTTCAATGATGGGGTCATGGTCCTGGGTGAGGTAGGAGGAAGTGTTGAAGAGTTGGCGTTTGGCCCCTGCTAGATAGAGGTCAGTTCATCAAACAACAACAACACCATCCTTGTCAGCAGGTTTGATAACAATGTTAGGTGTGGACCTGAGAGAACAAAGTGCAGCTTCAGCGGGAGATAGGTTAGAGTGAGTGAGGTGAGCAGAGAAAATGAGACAGTCGATGTCCTGCCAGCAGTTCTCAGAGGGAGGGGTCCAGGAGGAGGGAGAATAATGGAGCGGGTGTAAGGGTCCACTGTGCGGGACAAGACTCCTGGACAAAGAAGTGGGTGCGGAGGCAAAGGTGAGGGAAGAAGAGTTCAATGTCATGCTGAGCTCGAAATTCATTGAAGTGGGGTGTGAGGGGATAAAGCTGAGTCCTTTGCCAAGGACAGGTCTTTCAGGGTCAAAGAGGGGAAGGTTGGAGGCTATTGTGAATAGACAGCAAAGGGTGAGATTGGAAGAGGAGATGGGGTCAGAGGGAAGAGGAGGACAAGAAGGATCCAGAGGGGTGTTGGTACCCATGAGTTGTTGAGCTTGCATTTTTCACACCTGAAAGGAAGATTAAAAAGTTTTTTGTTAAAGTGCCGGGTGAGACGAAGGATGAAATGAAACTGCGGACCAGGACCAGGAGTGTGGATCTTAGGATGTGGCGAGAACAGTGGTTTGAGGAATTCTGAGTATCTAGGAGATATCTGTAAGAGTGGGTGGCTGCGAAACACAAAGAGTGGAATTGCAGTAACATTCACGCCACACAAGTGCCAGGCAATGACCATCTCCAACAAGAGAGAATCTAACCATCTCCCCTTGACATTCAATGGCATTACGATCGCTGAATCTCCGGTATCAATATCCTGGGGGTTACCATTGACCAGGAACTGAACTGGAGTAGCCATATAAATACTGTGGCTACAAGAGCAGGTCAGAGGCTAGGAATCCTGCAGCGAGTAACTCATCTCCTGACTCCCCAAAGCCTGTCCACCATCTACAAGGCACAAGTCAGGAGTGTGATGGAATACTCTCCCCTTGTCTGGATGGGTGCAGCTCCAACAACACTCAAGAAGCTCAATACCATCCAGGACAAAGCAACCAGTTTGATTGGCACCCCATCCACAAATATTCACTCCCTCCACCACCGACGCACAGTGGCAGCAATGTGTACCATCTACAAGATGCACTGCAGCAACGCACCAAGGCTACTCAGGAAGTACCTTCCAAACCCGCGACCTCTACCACCCAGAAGGACAAGGGCAGCAGATGCGTGGGAACACCACCACATGCAATTTCCCCTCCAAGCCACACACCATCCTGACTTGGAACTATATCGCCATTCCTTCACTGTTGCTGGGTCAAAATCCTGGAACTCCCTTCCTAATAGCACTCTGGGTGTACCTACCCCACATGGACTGCAGCGGTTCAAGAAGGCAGCTCACCACCACCTTCTCAAGGGCAATCAGGGATAGGCAATAAATGCTGGCCTGGCCAGCGTCGCCCACATCCCATGAAACGAATAAAAAAAAGTTGGAATCCACATGAAATAAGTCAGACCTTGCTAAGGAAGGAGATGTAGCTGTAAAAGCATTTTTTTTGCAGACACCTGATCAAACATGAGAAGGGAAATATAAAGCTTTGAAGATGAACAAGGTAGAAGAGACAAAATGGAAATCCCGTCGGAGTGAAGAGCAGAACTTTTTCAAGGTGGGCATTCCTAGAGGAGGCGTGGCAGTGAATTAAACACTAATACAAATGCAAAATACTGTAGAAGCAGGAATTCTGAAATAAAAACAGAAAATGCTGGCAATACTCAGCAGGTGTGGCAGCATCTGTGGAGAGAAAAACAGAGTTAACATTTCAAGTCTGTGACTTTTTTGTTTGGAGGATGTTCTATTGCCTTTATTTCTTTAGATTTGGCTCTCTGCCATTCCCACAGTGTGAAATAAATTTGAATTAGATGGTGCGTGATCAGCAGGAAATGTGCACACATGAAAACTTCTTTAATTGCCCGGATTTTGAGGGAGGGGTTGACAGCAAACTGTCAGCATTCGCCATCATTACCCCTCTGAAGTTGATTGTAACTTCAGGATGTCGGGGATGCGCCGATTAATGTGGAAATCCTGAAGTTGTGATACGTCACTCAGGCTTCTGCCACAGACTGCACAATGGACCCCCCTCAGAGCCAGCAACTGCTGAAATCCCACTCACACATCGCTGTTTGAAACCCCTGAAAAAGTTGTACCTTGTTCAATCAGGTGTAAATGGATTTTTAACGGATGTGATTAATAAAATTTGATGAACAACAAAACTGGCCCTGAAAAAATAATTTTGTAATCGTGGAACTTTTTAAATGATTGATTAATAGATTTTTTAAGCTAAATTTTTTATTGATTTTTTTTTAAATTCCACAATATTTTAGCTTCTACCTTCATCCCATGTGTTTGCCCCAAGCTTTAATTTGCTCCACGTAAAAGTGATTTTATTTCAGTACTTTTAGTTTCCTGTTTCAGGGTTGGGGGAGGGGGGAGTGGGTGATTGGCTGCTTATACAGCCTGAAGACATCACTCCAGCTTCACAGTGGGAATGCCCAGTAAAGGACACTGCAATCAGTTGCAGTACCACTGTAGAGACATAGAGAGATACAGCACTGAAATAGTCCCTTCAACCCACCGAGTCTGTGCTGACCATCAACCACCCATTTATACTAATCCTACATTAATCCCATATTCCCTACCACATCCCCATCTTCCCTCAATTCTCCTACCACCTACCTACACTAGGGGCAATTTACAATGGCCAATTTACCAATCAACCTGCAAGTCTTTGGCTGTGGGATGAAACTGGAGCACCCGGCGGAAACCTACGCAGTCACAGGGAGAACCTGCAAACTCCGCACAGGCAGTACCCACAACCAAACCTGGGTCGCTGGAGTTATGAGGCTGCGGTGCTAACCACTGCGCCGCCACTGTAAGGTGATAGAAGTGAAATTCTCACCAGACGGATCGCTAGATCTCTCAGCAAGACTTACTTCATGGTCAGTGGTGACCGCAAACTCCAGGCCAATATTGTGCTGCTTCAGAACACAGTGTTTTACAAGGACAGAAATACATGTGCCTTCCCGGACCAGCAGGCTCCCCTGGTACTGCAATTGGTGCCTACAGCTCAGCAGTAATAAGCAAACGAGGCTGGTACATTAATTTCCTGTGGTCCATCCACTGGTCTCATTAGGCAGGTGCACCATATGCAGCACTGGATCATGCTCTGATTCAGCTGCGATTCAATTTCTAGGCATATTCAGGCTACAAAGCCAAATGTGAAGTAAATTCTGGATAAGATTTTTACACGTCAATTAAAATGTAGTAACTTTATCTGCAGCATGTTATGTTGCTAAGTCTGTATGTCCCAAGTGAATGTCTTTGTTGATCCTCTTTTTTAGTAAGTGTGACAAAGAACCATGCATTGTGTGTAATGTCTGAGGTGTTCTGCTAGGAAGTGTGCACATATGTAAATTTTGATGATAGGTAGGTAGGTAGATAGATATAGATAGATGAATTAGAATTCAAAAGCTAAGGAACTGCCAAAAACAAATATATATACACCAGTTTTAAAATTCTCCTCCTGTGCAGAGTACTGATACCCCAACTGCCTCTGTCCCTTTCTTCTTCTTCTCTTCGCTGGCCTCCTTGTCTCGACAGACAATGGGTAAATGCCTAGAGGTGGTCAGTGGTTTGTAAAGCAGCGCCTGGAGTGGCTATAAAGGCCAATTCTGGAGTGACAGACTCTTCCATAGGCGCTGCAGATAAAATTAGTTGTCGGGGCTGTTACACAGTTGCTCTCTCCTTGCGCTTCTGTCTTTTTTCCTGCCAACTGCTAAGTCCCTTCGACTCGCCACTCTTTAGCCCTGCCTTTATGGCTGTCCGCCAGCTCTGGCGATCACTGGCAACTGACTCCCACGACTTGTGGTCAATGTCACAGGACTTCACGTTGCGTTTGCAGACGTCTTTAAAGCGGAAACATGGACGGCCGGTGGGTCTGATACCAGTGAAGAGCTTGCTGTACTATGTGTCCTTGGGGATCCTGCCATTTTCCATGCGGCTCACATGGCCAAGCATGTCCCTTTCAGTCAAGTGATAAATATATTTTCCTCTCAAGCTCCAGACCACTGGTCTCTCAGGGTATTTCTAGGAATCAGATGCTGACCTTTGTAGCCAATTCCTCCCATACATCAACTGTAGATCCCTCCAACTCCTACCTCTTCCCAGGCTATGATCTCCATTCCCAATCCCTCCCAGCTAAATCCCCTGCTTCTCCTCCAGCACTTGCTGGCTAGTCTCTCCTTTTCTGATCCCAGTACTACCTTCTTATATTCGGCTAATAAAGTAAGCATTCTTTTGGCAGTATCTATCCTTATTTTCTTACATTAATGACTCATTTAAGATAATATTGACTTTATGGGACAAAATTCTACTAACAGTAAATACAATTTGGATTGTTTTTATATCAACTAGCAGTCACACTGAACACAAAATGTTGGTCACTTATCTGTACAATCTTTAGAGATGATAATGAATATTACAGTCTGATTTTCCCACTTTTTTCTCCTGTTATATAAATACAGCTGGTAAGCATTTAAAAAGATTCATATAAACATACAAAAAGCAGCAAAAGACTGGTTGTTCTATTAAGCCTGTTCCAAGACGTTATAATGCATGAGGCATAACAACTCTTAGTGAACTCTCCCATTTATAGTCTTGTTGAGGTATAAATCGGTCTTGGATTGTAGCACTAAACAAGCAATATGACATCAGACCCCTGTTATACACCCTGTTTAATATTCGGTTCTAGTGAAGTCAATGGAACTGAGTATCAGGTAGGGAGTATAACGAGTGGCTAATTCAACACCGTCTGTTTCACGCTGCCACCACCCCCCTCCCCTACCAATGGCCAAGATGAATTTCTACTCCATAATCACAGATTTCTCTCCAAGCCTCGAAAGCAAACAAAATGAATCCCAGGGCATCACAGTAACTATGAAGTATATGCTCAGCCTCCCAGCTACCTTTTGTAAACAGTGATTTCAGCCACAGCAAGGAACTTGTCCAGTTCCTTATTGAACTGTCATAGCAAATCTGTACTCACTACACAAGTGTGTAACTTGGTCCAAGTGCCAACAACTCCTACAGAAAGACAAACCTCTTGATATCTGGTGCAGTACTATGATTATGCGCAACTCACTTTCCCTAACCTATCTAGTTCAAATAGATTGTGTCTGTGTGGATAGACTATGCCTGTTGACAGGGACTCGATGGGCTGAATGGCCTCCTTCTGTGCCGTAAAAACTCCATAACTCTATTCCCTACATCATTTTATACACTTCAATTAAATGTCCTTGAAGCCTAAGCTCTTCTCAAGTAAAAAGATCCAGCTGTCTATCATAATAACTAAGGGCTTTTAAATGAGGGATCATTCCAGTGACCTTCTTTTGAACCTTTTCCAGGGCCTATATATCACTCACCATATGTGGACCACAACTGAACACAGTCTTCCGGATGAGGCCAAACCAGAGTCTTGTATAAGGACACTATAGCTCTTTTAGTTTTATACTGAATTGTTGTCACTACAGATCCGAGCACGCTACTTGCCTTTGGAATAGCCCCACACTAGTCACACATCTTCAGCTAAAAGAAATGAATCTTCAGATAAAAGAAAGTCAAAACTGTTGAAGGGACATTCAGTAATAATTATTTACCAAACAATAACCTACCGAAGGGTGGTTGTAAAATTCAGACAAAAATTATATTTCATAGGAATGAACTCAGAAATTCTACAGAACTGCAAATGTTCTCATGATTCTGTATGTAAAATTCTAAAGGCTTGTTTTAGAAAGACAAGAGTGATGCATCAGTGAGTCCTTTCAAACCATATACACAATAAATTTCAACGAAAACAATTCCAAACTTTAGCTTCATTAAGAAGTTGACAGCAACTGGGAATGTGCAACACAAAGGGTTGCACATTTTTAACGTGAATATAGGTGAGAAAGCTAATTGGGTTCAAAACATATAATAAAGAGTCTGTATCCTGGTTGACTTGCATAGTCAAACAATCCACTTGCAATTGCAAAGACAACTTGTCTCATTGTACATGCAGATCGATCAGGACAGTTCTATTCATTGGCTATTACACTGTCACAGGAACAAAGAAATACATATACCAGCCACATTTAAAGCCAATTTTTAATTTGTATATAGCCTATCTATCTAAACTTAGAGAAGATAATGAATACTGAAATCTTTTCCCATTTGATGCATCAAAAAATTCTGCTTTCATTATAGTACTATTCAAATTCTTTTCATGATGATTGTTTATCATTTCTGAAAAGATGCTTTCAGAATTCCTGTAACAAGTGAAAAACAGAAAACTTACAATAATTATGAAGCAAAGTATTAAAGTGGAAATAAATAATGGACACTTGGATAAAATACCAGAAGACAATCAACATTATCAGAACATTCCCCCAGCAATAAGTCAACCCCTTCAGCACAGAGAAAGGCGAAAAGAAGAAAATATAAAAGCAAAATACTGCAGATGCTGGAAATCTAAAATAAAAACAAGAAATGTTGGAAATACTCAGCAGGTCTGGCAGCATCTGTGGAGAGAGAAGCAGAGTTAACGTTTCAGGTCAGTGACCCTTCATCAGAACTAGCAGATATTAGAAATGTGAAAGCTTTTAAACAAGTAAAGCGGGAGTGGGGCAAAAAATAACAGAAGAGAAGGTGTAGATAGGACAAGGTCACAGAGAATAACCGACCAGAAGGTCATGGAGCAAAGGCAAACAATATGTTAATGGTGTGTTGAAAGACAAAGCATTAATACAGATAGGATGTTAATGGACTGAAAACTGAACAGCCACAAGTACTAACATGAAAAAAACAGTGGGTAGGCAAACTGAACAAAGTAAGATAAAATAAAACACAAAAAAAAAGTAAAATGGGGGGCCCGTCATGCTCTGAAATTATTGAACTCAATGTTCAGTCCGGCAGGCTGTAGTGTGCCTAATCGGTAAATGAGATGCTGTCCCTCGAGCTTGCATTGATGTTCACTGGAACACTGCAGCAATACCAGGACAGAGATGTGAGCATGAGAGCAGGGGCGAGTGTTGAAATGGCAAGCAACTGGAAGCTCGGGGTTGTGCTTTTGGAAGAAGAAAACATGTTTATTTAAAAATCTATAAATGCATGGGAGTATTTTGTGCTCCTGCTACATTTCACACAAGTGTGTAGCTGGAATCTTAAATTTTCATTAATTGCTATGGATTTGTGGGATATATTTAATAACACAGTTTTCCTCAAGCATCCATACCATTAATTACTTCTATAAAACACATGGATGCTATGGTTAATATACTTTGGATTTTATGGTATTGCATAATAATTATAATAGTTTATAATTATTTTTACTGCACCTCTGTATGGAAGTCTTTTATTAATGGTAACCTTTACTTTAGAACCCATTTATTGAGATATGACAACAAGCTAGTAGCCTTCCATTAGATTTATAGGAAAGCATAGGTACAGGGCTACCAAGGCACTCGCAATCAGCACCATTAATAACTGTGCTAAATACTTTCACAAACACCAGAGGGCATTTAAGACTTACAAGGATGGCAAAAAATATTGTTTAGATTAGAAAAAAACTTGCATTTTATATAATGCCTTTCACAACTACAAAATATCCCAAAGCTCTTTACAGCCAATGAAGTACTTTTGATGTGTAGTCACTGTAGTAATGTAGGAAACACAGAGTTCCTACAAAGAGCAATATGATAATAACCAGATAATCTGTCTGTGTCATGTTGATTGAGGGATATATATTGGCCAGGACACAGGGATAACTCCCCTGCAATCTTTTACATCCACTGGAGAGGTCAGATGGGGCCTCAGTTTAAGTCTCATCCAAAAGGCAACACCTCAAACAGTGCAACACTCCTTCAGTACTGTATTGGAGTGTTGGCCTTGAGTTTTGTGCTCAAGGCCTAGAATAAGCCTTGACTCCACAACCTTCTAAATGTGGGAGAGCTACCACACCTGAAAATAAACGATACACCTTAGGTAGTTAAAACGGCCGTTTACCAAATTGAAATCAGTTTGTACACTCTTTTAAACAGCAAAGTTAGTTAATCTGATGTATCCATTTAAATCATTACTGAAAAATTCAAAGCTTTAGGGCACTCTGCTTGGGGAACTTTTAAAAAAGAAAATTGCAATCAACTCGGCTGTACTATCTTCACGTGGAAAACACAACCTTCTTGTCTCTGTTTAGTGATGTCCGACGGTATCACGGATTTCTGCTGGGGTAAACATCATTTCCCTTGGTTAGCACTTAAAAAACGAGAACATAAAATGAAGGAAATCTAACTACGAACGCAAAAATCACAAAAGTATGTTAGCTGAAAGGATTAACACGCAGAATCCTTACATTCCGACTATTCTCACGCTGCTACAACGGGCTTACGTTAATCACAACTGAACAATAAGCAGCTGGACTGCAATGAATATAAAGAGGTTTATGGGATGCTAAGTAGGTTGGGTAGAGATTTTTTTTTAATGTGAAAAACAATTTGCTATAATGCAAAATAATTTGCGTTTGTTATCTCAATGGTGTGTGAATGGAAAATCAAATGTAAATAAGCTTTGAGGAAGATATTTATTATGAGTCAGAGTAAACCATTCAAACAAGTCCTGTAGCTCTTTTAACCATTCAGAAATCTGAAGGTTCACAGGAGTTGGTACTACAAAATCAGTTACTACTACAGCTGTAAAACTCAGAATTATTCTTACAGAAGTAGCGATCTAGAAATTGTGAAAATTGATTTCTGTACTGTATATAATTTAACAGTGCACTTTTTGTGATTTATAGGGCTAGAATTTGAATATATTTTACTGTATAGTAGTAGTGGTAATTCCACTTAAGGAATTTAGTTCCTTAGTGTTAGCTGTGGCTCAGTGAGTGACACTATTGTCTTTGTGTCACAACGTTGTGGGTTCAAGTCCCATTCTCGAGATTTGAGCAC
Source organism: Heterodontus francisci (assembly GCF_036365525.1). Taxonomy (NCBI): domain Eukaryota; kingdom Metazoa; phylum Chordata; class Chondrichthyes; order Heterodontiformes; family Heterodontidae; genus Heterodontus; species Heterodontus francisci. The sequence goes on along the minus strand of NC_090376.1, from coordinate 35,564,998 downwards.
CAAATCTAGGATGATACTGAGGGAGTGTTGTACTATTACAGGTGTTGTCTTTCAGATGAAATGATAGTGAGATCTCCTCCACCCCTTCAGGTTGATGTAAAAGATCCCATGGCACTGTTTCAAAGCAGAGCAGTGGACTTATCCCCAGTGTCTTGGCCAATCAATCAACATCAAGAAAGACAGATTGTCCTGTCATGTTTATAGGAGTTTGCTGTGTACAAATTGGTTGCTGTTTCCTACATCACAACAGTGAACACACTTTAAAAAGTACTTCATTGGCTGAAAAACATCCTGAGATGGTGAAAGGTGCTATGTAAATGCAAGTGTTTCTTTTGTTATCTTAGCTAATTGCCTAAAGCATGAAAATTTACTGCTTTAAAATGGTTGAGTATCTTTACGACTAATTTTATGGTGAGATTAATTAAGAATATGCAACATAAGAATGAACTTGATCTGATTACAGATAAAATTATAAACTAGAAGTGGAATTTCCCATAGGGGTGTAAGTAGGAAGTTACATTCAAAATTAGATCAAATCATATGCCTGTTTTGCTGATGTCTGTTTCCACCAAATTTCCTGCCAATCTCATTACTCTATGCTGGAACATAAATATCAACATAATTAGTGAGTGGCAATTAGCGTAAATGATTGGGCCTGGGAAAAGTCATGAACGAACACCATATATTCCTTCTTTAAGTGTGAAAATTAAAGTTTCAATCCATTTAACTATAATGCACACACATCAGGAATATTAAACATACAATCATGAAAGTTATTCAGTCTTTAAATGTAACTAATGCTCATGCCATAAAATGCATTCAAAGAAACAAAAAATACAGAGCAGGTTTTGGTGAAAGTAAATGTTAAAAATTGCAATAAAGTATCAGAAATTGACTTTTATTTCATGCTTCACCTAAAATTCTAGGCCTAATTATATGCCCATTTTGACCTAGTGTAATTGAAAGAAATTCATATTCTAGTTGCCCTAGTTTCTTAAATTTTTACATAGGGTCTTTAAGCCCTGATTCCAAATGTCTAAGGTCACAAATACACAGGAAATTCCAATCCTTACACTTATTCTGCAATCCACTATTTATGCTATAGTTTGTATTATTGGGGGCGGGAGTAATGGAAACCAGACTAATGATGGTTAAAAAGTAGAACAAGAATCTATGACCTTAACATCAGTCACCAATCGATTCACAAAAGGACCTGAGCAACTTCTGATGATTTGATTATCCAAGGATGGGGAAATGAGCTGAAACTACATTGATGGAAGACTAGGTCAAGGACATTAGGGGAGACCTGCAATTCCTGACATAGATGTGGAAAAAAAATTAAAGGAAAAAACATTTATAAAGTAGATGTAGAAAGAGGTTTAAAGAGAAATTATGAAGACAAAAATAAGAAAAGGATACATCTGAAAATAATAGACAATGAGGAGTGATAAGTTGTATTAAACATGATTCTGAAAGCATTTTGATCATACTGTCTCTTTAATTTATATATATATTAGTTTTGCATAACAAGAGGGTGGCACAGTGGCGCAGTGGTTAGCACTGCAGCCTCACAGCTCCAGCAACCCGGGTTCAATTCTGGGTACTGCCTGTGTGGAGTTTGCAAGTTCTCCCTGTGTCTGCGTGGATTTTCTCCGGGTCCTCCGGTTTCCTCCCACAAGCCAAAAGACTTGCAGGTTGGTAGGTAAATTGGCCATTATAAATTGCCCCTAGTATAGGTAGGTGGTAGGGAAATATAGGGACAGGTGGGGATGTGGTAGGAATAGGGGATTAGTGTAGGATTAGTATAAATGTGTGGTTGATGGTCGGCACAGACTCGGTGGGCCGAAGGGCCTGTTTCAGTGCTGTATCTCTAAACCAAACTAAACCAGCCAATTCAGATGAGAACACACTTACAAATCTGAATATGGTGATTGTTAACAGACAAAAAAATTATACTGAAATATCAAAGACCAAGTGAGAAACTTTTCCTAACTATGTCTACATGCACTTTCTGTCTACAAAATCTTATTTCCTTTTATCAGATTTTGTTCACTGTTGTATCAACCATTTCCATGATAAATTCCATGTCTACATTTATAATGAGAATTACCTATGTAAATGTGTCACACTGCAATTGCATGCTCCTGCCATTGTTTTTTTTTTATTTGTTCATGGGATGTGGGCATCACTGGCTAGGCCAGCATTTATTACCCATCCCTAATTGCCCTTGAGAAGGTGGTGGTGAGCTGCCTTCTTGAACCGCTGCAGTCCATGTGAGGTAGGTACACACACAGTGCTGTTCGGAAGGGAGTTCCAGGATTTTGACCCAGTGACAGTGAAGGAACAACAATATAGTTCCAAGTCAGGATGGTGTGTGGCTTGGAGAGGAACTTGCAGATAGTGGTGTTCCCATGCATCTGCTGCCCTTGTCCTTCTAGGTGGTAGAGGTTACGGGTTTGGAAGGTGCTGTCCAAGGAGCCTTGGTGTGCCTATATTGCAGAAAAACTCTATACTTCAACCAACTCTTTCTCCAATTCCCATAAGTTTTGCCATCTCGCAAATTATTTTATAAAACAAGAGTATCATATAAATAAGGGCAGAATATGTGAATTTAAAATTAATTCAAAAATATGACTGCATGCCCTGATCCAAATTACCCTCTGACACTACTTCGCCTGAAACCCACACTTGGTCTTGACTCCCTCTATGAAATACTATGAGAGATTTAGTAATACTGCTTAAATAGGTGATGGTTAATTTTGCAATTGAATTTCTGTATGCAAAGGGCAGAGTTCGAAGAAATTATACTGGGAGAGTTCTTCAGGAATAGGAGTACTGTTTGCACCTTTGCCAAAATCCTTCTGTGCAGATTGTTTCGGACTGATGCCAATGTTGAAGAACAGCTGCACCAGCTTCTGTGTTTTTACTATAAGTATGGTGATTTTTTTTTCTCAAGTACTAGCAAGTCTTATTTTGGAGGTCTAATGGCCTGGTAACATTTCTCTGATGTTGTTGAGGGTGAACACCGAAATTAAATAGACTATTCTTGTCAAAAGCACAATTTGGTTTTCTTTTTAAACTAGGATAAATATTGACAGGCCTGAAACTCCATGGGTCTTTCTTCACTGCCAAAGCCAGGATAGAGTAGGATGTCCACCCAGTGACGTAGGATGTTCACCCAGTGACCCCCTGTGCCTTTGATTCTATCCAGGTTCCGGGATCAGGGCATTTACAAAAAAAGGTGAGCACCTGTGCCAGTCGTCGCATAGCTTTGGTACCTGCTAAGTGGGGGCAGGAAATGTGGGGTGCAATGCTACTGTTGAGGAAGAAGATCTGTAGGTTTGGAAATAATGTGCTGCTTGGAGGGCAAAGGAGCAGTCTCTTTACAAAAGTAGAATGCTTTCTAACTGGCTGTCTTAAGGAAACCAGCCTTTCAAAGTATTGCGGACCCCACATCTGCCAGGAAGCAGTTCTGGCAAATAATGAAGACATTCTTTAAATTGGTGCAATGGTGATGGTACTGGCAGAAATTCTGATGTGCCATCAAATTGCCAGCCCTGCCTCTTTCTCTGACATCATGACTGAAGAGGTCCTACTGTTTGAGGAAATCTCAATGCACTCCAAACAGGATGATGACCTGGTATAGCTGGTTCTCCCCAAATTCATGAAGGAGATCTTGGATTTTCAGCCATCTCATTGAAAAATTGACTTGATAGTTGTGAAGATAATGTAAGACAGCTGGGTTTCAGTACCCTGACAAATATATACAGAGGAATCAGACAAGTCCTTAATTTCCTCCTTTAACCTCAGTACCTTGCTCTACAGCAGCGAGGCCCGGACAACGTATGTCAGCCAACAGCGACGTCTCAACTCATTCCATCTTTGCTGTCTCCAGAGAATCCTTGGCATCAGATGGCAGGACCATTTCTGCAACGCAGAAGTCGTCGAGGCGGCCAACATCCCCAGCATATACACCCTACTAAGACAGCAGCGCTTGAGATGGCTTGGCCATGTGAGCTGCATGGAAGATGGCAGGATCCCCAAGGACACATTGCACAGTGAGCTCGTCACTGGTATCAGACCCACCGGCCGTCCATGTCTCCGCTTTAAAGACGTCTGCAACCGCGACGAAGTCCTGTGACATTGACCACAAGTCGTGGGAGTCAGTTGCCAGCGATCGCCAGAGCTGGCGGACAGCCATAAAGGCAGGGCTAAAGAGTGGCGAGTTGAAGAGACTTAGCAGTTGGCAGGAAAAAAGACAGAAGTGCGAGGAGAGAGCCAACTGTGTAACAGCCCCGACAACCAATTTTATCTGCAGCGCCTGTGGAAGAGTCTGTCACTCTAGAATTGGCCTTTATAGCCACTCCAGGCGCTGCTTCACAAACCACTGACCACGTCTAGGCGCTTACCCATTGTATCTCGAGACAAGGAGGCCAAAGAAGAAGAACCCCTTAACTAAGTTTTGTTTGGGGTTTTACCTCCTAGCATAGATCTGAAGATGAATGATACCTGACTCAGCTCACCAAACTGCACAATACATTATTTATTGGTTACAAATCTCAACTTCAATTTAAAGTTGGGTTTATAAATGCTTAATAGACATGCTGTAAGGCATCATTAACAGATTCTGAACGTTATCTGTGGCAGTGACCAGTGTCTGAGGTTATGAGTTGTTGAGTTACTTTCAGATTAATTCCTTAGTTAGATTACAAGGTAACAGCCTTGAATAGCCAATCTGTTAAATAGCTCAAGTTTACATGTTTGATTAACAACATTCAGAATTTACATGGCTGTATTGTCATGAACAGCCTGGTTGAGTCAATCTCCTTTTTTCCTTGGGATGCAGGTGCTAACTTAGGCAGTGTTGAGGCAATGAACCATTCTGCTTGAATGTACCTTACATGTGAATAATGAAATCTGAGCATACTTCACACTTCCCTTTATCTAATCTTGGTGTTCTATGTTAGTCTTAAGACACCTGTAAAGGCTCCTTTCTGCATCTGTTAGTTAATGCATCTTACAAAGAGAAGCTAAGTGAACTAATAGAGAGATTGTTACTCATACACAAAGAGAGAGACATCTTGCTCTCTCCAGAAAAAGATTTTGATAGGGACTGTCTACTACTGATTATCTAACATTGATCAACCTGAGTGTTACAGAATCCTCTATTTTTATAGCTTAATTTTAAAGGGAAGTTTCCTTACATTCACATCAGCAATCAGGATGATGTAGTGGCCCACTCCCACTCTTCTGTCAATCAAACCTGATAAATACGGAGTCTTGTGCTGACATTGAATCACTGGGGCATTGCTTTTTCCCCAAGCAAGACAGACTTTATATCTATGATTTTTATGACCACATCTCAGCCCCTGCACGCACCCACCCCCCCACTTACCACCCCCCCCCCCCCCGCCCCCCCACACACACACAACTCTACTGATCTTGCATTTCTTGAGAGTTTTTTTCACACAAATAGGGAAAGGTGACATATTTATATTCCATTAGTTGTTCCGCCTGAGGCCTGAGCTAGCAATAAAGGGGTCTTAAACTAGTAAGAAATGTCAGTGGTATAAACAGAAATCTTCCTCATGCCCTCGATGTTTTATGGCCTTAATTAGTTTATGGCCTTTAGCTTAAAAGCTTTTACAATCAAATTATCTGAAAAATTCTATAGTGAAAAGCTTGGATTATTGTTCACTTGTGTTGACAAAACGCTTTTCCCCAGCATTCAGTTCAACAGCTGAACTTAATTTTGTGTGGTCAGCTTTCATTAAAAAACTCAATTTTCGGTAACTTACTTCACAAACGTCAGAGGAAACTGTAATATAAGGATGTAAAGGGTTAATACCGAAGGCAGTGAGAGACCCCTCCCACTGTATGAGCGATGAGACAGGCTGAGAAAAAGAAGGTATAGCAGCATGAAGGTTGCTAGCTTAGGTGACTTGCAGAGAGTGTATATAGTAACTGTAAATAATAAGGAGTTGTTAGTTAATCTTTACCAGAGTCTCAGACTTTCTCTAGAATGCCCTACGGCGCAGTGGTTAGCACCGCAGCCTCACAGCTCCAGCGACCCGGGTTCAATTCTGGGTACTGCCTGTGTGGAGTTTGCAAGTTCTCCCTGTGTCTGCGTGGGTTTCCTCTGGGTGCTCCGGTTTCCTCCCACATGCCAAAGACTTGCAGGTTGATAGGTAAATTGGCCATTAGCAATTGCCCCTAGTATAGGTAGGTGGTAGGGGAATATAGGGACAGGTGGAGATGCGGTAGGAATATGGAATTAGTGTAGGATTAGTATAAATGGGTGGTTGATGGTCGGCACAGACTCGGTGGGCCGAAGGGCCTGTTTCAGTGCTGTATCTCTAAACTAAACTAAACTAAACAAAACTAAATACGAACTCAACAACGCAACATAGTAGCATTAGTAAAACACCAGTAAATAGCGGTGAAAGAAGAAACACTAAGGGAACAACTGAGAAATTTAAAGAGAAATACTGGCCTAGAACAGTAAGGAAACTACTTACCTACAGATTAGGCTGTGTGGAGCACCCCAGCTGTGGTGAGTCAGAGCACTGAAATGCAGGCTTTTTTGTTAAATTCATTTGTGGAATGTGGGCATCACTAGCTAGGCCAGCATTTATTGCCCATCCCTAATTGCTCTTGAACTGAGTGGCTTGCTAGGCCATTTCAGAGGGTATTTTAAGAGCCAGCCACATTGTTGTGGGACTGGAGTTACCCATAGGCCAGATCAGATAAGGACGGCAGACTTCCTTCCTTAAAAGACATTAGTGAACCAGATGGGTTTTTACAACAATCGACAATGGTTCCATGGCCACCTCCACTTTCAACTCCAGATTAATTGAATTCAAATTTCACCATCTGCCATGGTGGGATTTGAACCTATGTCCCCAGAGCAGTAGCCTGGGTCTCTGGTTCAGTGCCATTACCACGATGCCACCGCCTCCCCACTGAGGCTGCAAATAGAATGCAGCGATTGGATGAGTTAAAAACTGAAATCAAATGGATCTCTGCAAAAGTGCGTGAACTTGACATTGCTCAACAAGGCAGTAGTGTGTGAGATTCACTCAATGTCTACAGTGGGTCACAGTTTGTTGAAACTCTCTCAGAGCACCATGTTTACAAAACTCGATGCCAATAGTGAGTTTTGGAAGGTACTTCTGGATGAGACCTCAAGGTTATTGACTACATTCATAATACCTTTTCGGCGGTGTTGTTTTAATAGGTCACCGTTCGGAATAACCTCCGCACCAGAGATTTTTCAATGATCAACGTCCAATATCCTAGAAGGGCTCACAGGAGTGATATGCCACATGGACAATATTCTGATACACAGAAAGTCAGTGGAGGAACATGACCACAGAGTCAGGGAGGCTCTACAGAGACTTCAAGAAGCGAGACTGACTTTAAACGAGAAGTGTAAGTTATCCAGGACTTAGATTCGTTTCTTGGTCCACATTGTGAATGGAGAAGGAATAGTGGCAGATCCTCAGAAAACCAGGGCCATTAAGGAATTTCCCATCCCTACAAAATGTCAGCAACTCCAGAGATTTCTCGGAATGGTAAATCAACTGGCAAAGTTTTTACCTCACTTAGCACAAATAACTGACCCACTGAGACAACGCCAAAGAAAACAACAAGCATAGTGCTGGGATACACACCAGGAACAAGCGTTCCAGAAAATTAAAGAGATGCTAATTTCTCCGGACGTGTTGGCACACTACAATCCTACATTGCCGACTATGATAGCAGCAGACGCCTCTTCAGATGGCTTGGACGCAGTTCTTTTTCAGGAGTAACCTGATGGTTCATGCAGACCCATATTCTATGTGTCAAGAGCACTGTCAGATACAGAGACACACTACACAGTTATTGAAAAAGAAACTCGAGCTGTCACATGGTGTATGAAATATTTTCAGACTACATCATTGGAATGCATGTGGTAATTGAGACAGACCAAAAGCCATTGGTTTTATTATTAGATGAAAAAGAAATGGCAAAAATGCCTCCATGTGTACAAAGGTTTCGTCTCAGATTAATGAGGTACACCTATGAAACTATATACTTCCAAGAAAAGTTCCAATCGTCAGTCAATGCGCTATCGAGGGCAACAGTTGATTATTCATCACAGGAAGATGTGAATTTCATAGGTGACATAGAGTCATTTTCAGAACACACAGCATAAAGTTGGCCGGCAAGCACACAGAGGTTGTGAGAAATATGACAAACACAGAAGAATGACGAAGAGTGCGTTTGCATTAGACAGTATTGTACACATGCGTGGCCACAAGAAAGTCCAGGAGGGAGAACAATGAAGACATTCCATGAGTATAGGAAATACTTTACCATAATTGGCAACTTATTAGTTGATAACGACAGAATTAAATTGTTTTTCCTACATCAATGCGATCTGATATCTTCGATACACCAAGGCCTTTTGAGTATAACCAAGTGCAGAGCGAGGGCATAATCTTCGGTATGGTGGCCTGGGATATCTAAGGATATTAAGACCATGATCAACAACTGTCAGACATGCGTGATACAGAGGCCAGAACAACGCAAACCACTGTTGACTACCCAATTTCCAACCAGACCTTGGCAAAGGCTAGGCATGGATTTATTCATGTTTAATGGAAGTCATATATCATCATCATTGGCGACTTTTCCAGGTGGATAGAAGTCTGATGATTACATTCTACGACCACCGAGGTAGTTATCAGAATCCTTACGGACATCTTCGCAACAGATGGTCTTTCGGCCTCTTACAAGCTCACCGAGGTATCCACAGTCCAATGACGAGGCAAAACGAAGTATGAGAACCATAAAATCTTTACTCAAGAAAAATGAAGATCTTTCTGTCTCACACATAGTTTATCATTCACCGCCACTGTTGTGCAGATTATCACCGGCCGAATTATGAATGGGAAGGAAGTTAAGAACATGGCTTCCAGTATTGCCTGAACAATTAATGCCAGGATTGAAGATTCATGACTATGAGAAAGTTTGAGAAAGAGAAACTCCTTCAGAGGGAAACAAACCAGGAATTACAATAGGAGATTTTGAGTGAGAAGCTTACCCAAATTAAACAATAGTCAGAAAGTCTGGATGCATGATCTGGAAAGAGAAGATACAGTAATCCGTAAACATGATGACTATCAGCGATCATATGTTCTACAAACTAATGAAGGGAACATACGAAGGAATTGGAGGAATATCATTCCTATTCTGCAAGAACAACAGCCAATCATCCATCTGCAAGATCCAGATAAAGATGAACAAACCGAAACTGAACAAAATACTACAATCCATAGAAACAAAAAAAAATTCAACAACCCAGACTTCCTACATAGACTACAGATCGTCCCAGACAGAATACAACCAGAACCTCCAATGAGACTGAATCTGTAAAGTCAGAGACTTGGGGGGAGAGAGAGTAGTAGAGAAGTCATAAATGTATATATGCTTGGAAAAATGTTGGATAAATACTTGGGGGGGGGGGGAGATGGGGGGGGGGGGAGACATAGTATAAGTAGTATAAGTCTGCAAAGGGTTAATACCGAAGACAGTGAGAGAGACCCATCTGACTGTACGAGCGATGATGTAACAGTTAGTTGAGATAGGCTTGAGAAGAAGGATGCTAGCTTAGATGGCTTGCAGAGAGTGTGCATATAGAAACTGTAAATAATAAAGAGTTTTTAGTTAACCTTTGCTGGAGTCTAAGACTTTCTCTAGAATGCCCTACAACGCTACTAATACAAACCCAACAACGCAACAGAACTCTTTGGGCAATTTATAGGGTAAGATTCATACAGTGAAGGTAGACATAAAGGATTAAAGTTTCTATGCAACAAATGACCTGGATTTTTGTATTAATAATAAAGGTAAGGCTCAGTGCTCACTGTTTATGGGGTAAATTGGACTGCAAACACAGAAATCTGGAAGTTGCTGTCCACTTTATCCTCTCTTGTACAAGCTTTGCCACACTGGTACCTCACTGAGAGATTCAGCATTGAAATCCATCAAAGAGCACTGAAAACATTGCACTTGTGCACTACTTACCGAGTAAACACACCAAAATAAGTTTTGGCTGATGCATAGAGTTGTAAGTGGATTTTTAATGGTGTGGTAAGTCTTAATTACTGCAACAAACCTCTCTGGCACTGAAAATTTTATTTTACAAGTGTGGAGTCTCATTCCTTCAAAATGTAATTATTGTTGGCAATATAAAAAAAATTCCTTTTTCTTTCTATCTCTTTTATCTTTCTCTCTTGATCCCATCATGTTTCCCTCTCTTTGTTTTACTTGCTTCACATGATTTTACAATGAATTAGATATTCTAATTTATATTTCCTTGTTTAGACTCTGCATGTCTCACTGAGGATTCTTCAATCTAATTGAAGAGCCATACTGTTGCTTGCCCTACTCACACATATTACAGATCCCCTATACAGTGCGCTGCACAGGAAATGATCTCTAAATACCATTAAGTTGCTGCTCAAGAGCTTGCAAAAAGTATGTGGACAGCTATAGATGTGTTGAACAACAAATGCCATTGCATTACTGCTGGCTGCAAATTCCAAGCCTTTAATCAATGTGCAGCTGGATAACAAATAAACTATTTTATGAACACAACTCACCAGAGTTATAATACTGGGTTGTAAAGTGAATCAATATACTCTTGGCACAAAAACAAGAAATGCTGGAATCACTCAGCAGGTCTGGCAGCATCTGTGGAAAGAGAAGCAGAGTTAACGTTTCGGGTCAGTGACCCTTCTTCGGAACTCTTGGGGTAGGGGAATCATTTTGGAATTCCATTTTTTGCAGGGTTGCCTCCTTACAAAGATTGAATCCATGTTAGGGCAAATGGTCTGTGGAATGTATTGGCTTGATCAGTTAAATGGGTCTTTCCCATTTCAAGCTTTCTTGAGTCTTTACACTAAATTAGTCCTTTAACATTTTCTAAAGTATGTCTTGTTAGAAGATTAAGGCCTTGTTAAGTGTAAAACCAATTCCTCCACCTCTATACTTGTCTTTTTAAATTTTTGCGCCGAATTCCCTATGTCCATGAGAGACCAAGGATCACATCACTTATAGTTTTCCCTTTTCATGTAAGCATGGTTTAAAGTAGGTGAAAAATAGCAAGCTAAGGTGAGTTCTACTTGATCAAAATTTACAATGCCTGAGAAGAGCACATATCAATCACTCCATAAACCTTTACCTCTCAGATTAGTGATTGTGAAATGCATATACTTTATAATAACTCTATGGCATTAATGCTATGAAGGTAGACTTTTCATTTATATGCATTAAATGCTTATTTAATAAAGGATGTAAATGCATTGGAAGCAGTTCAGAGAAGGTTTACTAATCTAATACCTGGAATGGGCGGGTTGTCTTATGAGTAAAGGTTGGACAGGCTGGGCTAGTATCTGCTGGGGTTTAGAAGAGTAAGAAGCGAGTTTAGAAGAGTAAAAGGCGACTTGATTGAAATATATAAGATCCTGAGGGGTCTTGACAGGGTGGATGTGGAAAGGATGCTTCCTCTTGTGGGAGAATCTAGAACAAGGGTCACTATTTAAAAATAAGGGGACGCCCATTTAAGATAAAGATAAGAATTTTTTTCTCTCAGAGAGTCATGAATCTTTGGAACTCTCTTCCTCAAAAGGCAGTGGAAGCAGAGTCTTTGAATATTTTTAAGGCAGAAGTCGATAGATTCTTGATAAGCAAGGGGGTGAAAAGTTATCGGGATAGGCGGGAATGTGGAGTTGAGGTTATAATCTTATGATCTTGTTGAATGGCGGAGCAGGATCGAGGGGCCGAGTGGCCTACTCCTGTTCCTAATTTGTATGTTTGTATAATTTATCTGGAAACAGTTTTTTTTTTAAAGTCCTTCACAGATAACTTGGACAGCTTGTTAATTTCTCCTGATATTGACAAGGATCTGGTTGACTGGCAGGTATATCATTTGCTACAAGTATTTTAGTTTGGTACATCTTCAAATGAACAGATTTTTGACATTTTAAACCAAATAGCTGTCAAATTACACTTGTTATTTTCACTGTAATTGAACATATGGATGTGGTATTGACAGAAATAATGCAAAATCGATTTGATGGAGACAGCAGCACAAAATCTGTGTCAGTAAGGACTGTGGGGCTGAAATTCCACTCCCGTCCACACGGTATAGAGGAAGCATAAAACTAAGGCCAGAGGTTTTGCACTTTTTTTTGTGCTTTAAGTACATCACCCCACATTTTCTACTGGTGGGACAAGATACTTGTGCTGCTCTGTGTTGTAAATCTGATGAGGGGCACTAACTTCCTGTATTTGGGGACATGTCCATTCTGCATATTGAATTGCATTAATAATGAGACATCAACATAGTGCACCTGCAGGACTAGAAGTAACGGGAAGTAACTGTAAAGCTGCCGGCCCAGGCTTAAAGACCTCTTTTTTGGTCTTTTTAGTTTCTTTACATGGTACTTTCAGTTGGATTTGATCTTTACTCCACTTTGTGTGGCCAGATTTTAAGTTTTGTACTCCTACCATTCAACTAACTGTGGTTGACAGAAGTAACATCTTTCTTTGGATACCATGGAAATTCCTTTGGAAATTTCCCTTGCCCTTTTATAGATGGAGGAGAATGAAGGGATTCTTCAGGAAAGAGTAGAGTAGGCTTACAGGAAAAATGAAAGATGTATCAAGCACAAATATGGTTTGCCTTGTGCAAATGTTACTGAGTTAAGGACTCTGCTAAGATGAGAAAATATCTCATGTGAGTATACTGGTTGAGAGGAAAGTGGATCTGTGTTGCAGTTATACTATTGCAGCATACTGCAAGTGATAAGAAGAGCACCCCCTCAGCAAATTTCTGAATTTGTTTTACGTCTTCTGAGAGGCTGACCTCCTTGCCGCAGAGACTGCTTTCACCTACAGTGTCACCTCCTCCCTTTTGATCTGCACTTCCCAGCTGTCAGCCTTCTCAGTAGCATGGGACCCACTTATGCAGCTTTACCTTGGACCTCTGATGAGGAACAAGAGGCACAAAAACACCAACACCAACACCAAACAGCAGCAGAAGCAACACCAGCAGGAGCAGCAGCTGCCTTCTCCTGCAGCTCCACAGGACAGAGGAGATGAATGTAGAGCTCTAGCTTGCAGGAGGCGATACCCCTAACACAGGGTATACAGGCAGAGGATATACTTTCTGGACATGACCTCTGGGTTTTGGAGCCCTTGAGGCCCATCTAAAGACTGCCCCACCCGCATCTACGCAGGGGCATATTCAGCCTTGGGACAGGAGGCAGCATGTGGGGCTGAGTGGGGACAAGGGGGCAGGAGTGGGAGCGCTTTGCCCTGAGTCCCTGCTTCCATCTCCTCTTTCTACATCTTCTCCTCATGGCCCACCTACACCTCCCTGCTAGGCAAGAGCTGGAGAGCATTTTGCTGCACTTCAATGAGACGCTGATGGCCAAGGTGAGGCTTTCCTCCATCCTATTTAAAGTGGCAGGCAATGTGTGCAGGTTATTGGTCAGGGCCAGTATGCATTCAGTTGTCTGCTGCGTCTGATCCTCCAAGCACGTAGCATTTGAAACAAAACAGATGAACTGATAATGCAAATAGAAGTAAATAAGTACAATTTGATAGCCATTACAGAGACATGGCTGCAGGATGACATAGATTGGGACCTGAATATTGAAGGGTACATGACATTTAGGAAGGACAGGAAGCTAGGAAAGGTGGAGGGGTGGCTCTGTTAATTAATCTTGGTATTAGCACAACAGAGAGGGATGACCTAAGTTCAGTAAACCAGGATATAGAAGTAGTTTGGGTAGAGATGAGAAATAATAAAGGCAAGAAGTCACTCGTGGGGGTGGTGTACAGTAACCACATGGTACCAGAGTATAAAGGAAGAAATAATGGGAGCTTGTCAGAAAGGTACAGCGATAATCATGGGAGATTTAAATCTACATATAGACTGGAAAAATCAGACGGGCAAAGGCAGCCGAGATGAAGAGTTCATAGAATATTTTCCGGATAGTTTCTTAGAACAGCATATTCTGGAGCCAACCAGAGAGCAGGCTATACGAGATCTGGTATTGTGAAATGAGATAGGATTAATTGATGACCTCATAGTGAAGATGCTCCTTGGTAGCAGCGATCCTAATATGATTGAATTTTACATTCAGTATGAGGGAGCGATAAATAGGTCCAAGACTAGTATTTTAAACTTAAATTAGGGCAATTATGAGGGTATGAAAGCAGAGCTAGCTAAAGTGAAGTTGCAAATTAGGTTAAGGATAGATCAATAGGGATGCAGTGACAGACATTTAAGGGGATATTTCACAAATTCACAAAATAGATACATTCTAACGAGAAAGAAGAATTCCAAGGGGAGGACCCACCATCCATAGTTAACTAAAGTTAAAGATAGTATCAAACTTAAAGAAAAAGCATATAATTGTGCAAAGATGGATGGCAGGTCAGACAATTTACAGAATGTAAAAAACAGCAAAGATAACTAAAAGATTGGTAAGGAGGGTAAAATTAGAATACGAGAGAAAGCTAGCTAGAAATAGAAAAAACAGATAGTAAGAATTTCTGTAGATATTTAAAAAGAAGAGATAACAAAGTGAGCATTGGTCCTATAGAAAGTGAGTCTGGAGAATTAATAATGGAAGATGAAGAGATGGCAGATGAATTGAACAGATATTTTGCATCGGTCTTCACTATAGCGGATACATGACATGCTGTAAATCGCTGTAAATCAGGAAATGGAAGGGAGGGAGGAATGCAAAAAAATTACAATTACCAGGGAAGTGGTACTGAGCAAATTGTTGGAGCTGTGGGCTGACAAATGCCCGTGTCCTGATGGACTTCATCGTGGGGTCCTAAAAGAAGTGGCTAGTGAGATAGTTGATGCGTTGGTTTTAATTTTCCAAAATTCTGTAGATTCGGGGAAGGTTCCATTAGATTGGAAAATAGCAACGGTATTTCCTTTATTCAAAAAGGGAGGGAGACAGAAAGCAGGAAACTACAGGCCAGTTAGCTGAACATCTGTCGTAGAGAAAATGTCAGAAGCTACTTTAAATACATCATAGCAGGGCATTTAGAAAAATTCAAGGTAATCAGGCAGAGTCAACATGGTTTTGTGAAAGGGAAATCATGTTTAACCAATTTATTGGAGTTCGTTGAAGAAGTAACATGTGCTGTGGATAAAGGGGAACCGGTGGATGTACGGTACTTAGAAGTTCAGAAGGTATTTGATAAAGTGCCACATCAAAGGTTATTGCGGAAAATAAAAGCTCATGGTGTAGGGGGTAACATATTGGCATGGATAGAGAAGATTGGCTAGCTAACAGGAAACAGAGAGTAGGCATAAATGGGTCATTTTGCTGGTTGGCAAGATGTAATATGTGGTATGCAGCAGGGATCAGTGTTGGGGCCTCAACTTTTTACAATTTATATAAATGACTTGGATGAAGAGACCGAAGGTATGGTTGCTAGATTTGCTGATGACACAAAGATAGGTAGGAAAATAAGTTGTGAAGAGGACATAAGGAGGCGACAAAGGGATATAGATAGGTTAAGTGAGTGGGCAAAGATCTGGCAAATGAAGTATAATGTGGAAAAATGTGAAATTGTCAATTTTGGCAGGAAGAATAAAAGAGAAGCATATTATCTAAATGGTGAGAGATTGCAGAGCTCTGAGATGCAGATGGACCTGGGTGTCCTCGTGCATGAATTGCAAAAGGTTAGTCTGCATGTTCAGCAAGTAATTAGGAAAGCTAATAGAATGTTATCATTTAAAGTGAGGGGAATTGAATACAAAAGTCGGGAGGTTATGCTTCAGTTATACAGGGCATTGGAGAGACCATATCTGGAGTACTGTGTTCAGTATTGATCTCCTTATTTAAGGAAGGATGTAAATGCATTGAAAGCAGTTCAGAGAAGGTTTACTAGACTAATACCTGGAATGGGCAGGTTGTCATATGAGGAAAGGTTGGACAGGTTACACTTGTATCCTCTGGAGTTTAGGAGAGTAAGAGACGACTTGATTGAAACATGTAAGATCCTGGGAGGTCTTGATAGGGTGGATGTGGAAAGGATGTTTTCTCTTGTGGGAGAATCTAGAACTAGGGGTTACTATTTAAAAATAAAGGGTCGCCCATTCAAGGTATAGATGAGGAGAAATTTTTTTTCTCAGAGAGTCTTGAGCCTTTGGAACTCCCTTTCTCAAAAGGCTGTGGAAGCAGAGTTTTCAAATATTGTTAAGGCAGAGGTAGATAGATTTCATGATCTTATTGAATGGCAGAGTAGGCTCGAGGGGACAAGTGGCCTACTCCTGCTCCTAATTCATATGTTCGTATGTTTGTATGTAGGTTGCCACCCTTTCATTGGACATAGACATCAACGTAATGACCTGAGACATGGTGGCACTCATGTTAGAGATGGACTTCCCCAACCTCTCCAGTTGTGCTCAGTGCCTCTGGAAATGCTGATAGAAACTCACACATTTTCTGCTGTTGCTCCAGAACAGAGCTCTTCCCCCACTCACTCATGTTGACTTGATGTTAACTGCCACTGAAGTATGATCTTCACAATGTTGACTTTGAACCCTTTCACCTCATCAGTTCTAATTAATGTCTTTTATCCCCCACAGGTCCTTCGAGTGTTATTCAGAAGTCAGTGCTGGATGAGAAGGAGGATTCCTCAGGGGAAGTCATGCACTCTGAGGAAGCACTGCCACATGACTCATGCGCACCCTCCAATAGCTCAGATCTGTGTCCAGCTGAGTAGAGCTAAAAGGGTCCTCACCCTCTAATAGGTGCCCGCCATTGCTGTTCCTCTCTCCAACAGCTGCTCCTGCTCACTTGACAGCCCAAATACCTGTCTTAGAGGCCCCACAAAGCTGTGTATATATGAGACATCATGACATGTGAGTGTACTGTGCCATCTGACTATGTGATATCTAAATGTGGAAAATTGCCCAGATATGTCCTGTACACAAAAAGCAGGACAAGTCCAACCCGGCCAATTACCACCCCATCAGCCTACTCTCAATCATCAGGAAAGTGATGGAAGGTGTCATCAAGCGGCACTTGCTGAGCAATAACCTGCTCAGTGACACTCAGTTTGGGTTCCGCCAGGGCCACTCAGCTCCTGACCTCATTACAGCTTTGGTTCAAACATGGACAAAAGAGCTGAACTCAAGAGGTGAGGTGAGAGTGACTGCCCTTGACATCAAGGCAGCATTTGACCGAGTATGGCATCAAGGAGCCCTAGCAAAACTGAGGTCAGTGGGAATCAGGGGGAAAACCCTCCACTGGCTGGAGTCATACCTAGTGCAAAGGAAGATGGTTGTGGTTGTTGGAGGTCAATCATCTGAGCTCCAGGACATCACTGCAGGAGTTCCTCAGGGTAGTGTCCTAGGCCCAACCATCTTCAGGTGCTTCATCAATGACCTTCCTTCAATCATAAGGTCAGAAGTGGGGATGTTCGCTGATGATTGCACAATGTTCAGCACCATTCGTGACTCCTCAGATGCTGAAGCAGTCTGTGTAGAAATGCAGCAAGACCTGGACAATATCCAGGCTTGGGCTGATAAGTGGCAAGTAACATTCGCGCCACACAAGTGCCAGGCAATGACCATCTCCAACAAGAGAGAATCTAATCATCTCCCCTTGACATTCAATGGCATTACCATCGCTGAATCCCCCACTATCAACATCCCAGGGGCTACCATTGACCAGAAACTGAACTGGAGTCGCCATATAAATGCCGTGGCTACAAGAGCAGGTCAGAGGCTAGGAATCCTGAGGCGAGTAACTCACCTCCTGACTCCCCAAAGCCTGTCCACCATCTACAAGACACAAGTCAGGAGTGTGATGGAATACTCTCCACTTGCCTAGATGGGTGCAGCTCCAACAACACTCAAGAAGCTCGACACCATCCAGGACAAAGCAGCCTACTTGATTGGCACACCATCTACAAATATTCATTCCCTCCACCACCAATGGCAGCAGTGTGTACCATCTACAAGATGCCCTGCAGCAATGCACCAAGGCTCCTTCGACAGCACCTTCCAAACCCGCGACCTCTACCAACCAGAAGGACAAGGGCAACAAATACATGGGAACACCACCACCTGCAAGTTCCCCTCCAAGTCACACATCATCCTGACTTGGAACTATATCGCCATTCCTTCACTGTCGCTGGGTCAAAATCCTAGAACTCCCTTCCTAACAGCACTGTGGGTGTACCTACCCCAAATGGACTGCAGCGGTTCAAGAAGGCAGCTCACCACCACCTTCTCAAGGGCAATTAGGGATGGGCAATAAATGCTGGCCAGCCCAGCATCGCCCACATCCCATGAATGAATAAAAAAAAAAATTCTGTGAGTGAGGCAACTGGCACTTGAATGTGGTATTCCACTCATATTTCCTGCCCTGAAGAGGTCATTGCACCTCTTGTGGCACTATATCCATGAGTGAGGGACAATACTCCTGCTGCTCGTCTCCTCAGCCACTTCCAGCCACTCCTGCTTGTTTTCAGAGGTAGGCTTCTTTCACTCGTCTATTGGGAATAGTATTTCTCTGAGGGCCGTTATAGCCCACAGCATGTTCTCCAGAGATGCCTCAGAGAACTGATGGTGGGCGGTGGGGGTGGGGGGTAGTATTCCCTCATTGGAACTCCATCAGTCCAGTTGCTGTCTCTTACGTGCTAGTTGTAGAATGATTGAATGGTTCCATTCTGTCCCTCGCTGGGATCCCTTTAAATACCAAGGCTTCGACAGTCAGGTGTGAATTGTAATCATGCCTGCCAGCTCTGATTGGTTGGGAAACCCAGAAAAGAGATGTTAATGCTATGATTCAGTTAAAGAGCCACAGAAAACCCGTTCTTTGGTTATTGATCTGGTGTCACCCTCCCCTGCTGTAAGTGGGTCAAAATGATGAAATTCAACCCAAAATGTAACTTTTAAAAATCAAAATATACACATTTTTGTGGTTGTAATTTCCCCTACAGCAAGGACTCCAAATCACTCCAGTTTATGAGAATATCTAACTATCATAACTTTCCTGTTCGTGCTCACTAATCTCCAATGGTAAGCTTTGTTTTTAGTCTCATAATTTATATTTTTCTCTTTTTCCCTCGTAAAAGACTTATGCAGGGATATGGTTCTACTGATGTTGGCCACCAACTGACAGTACAAGTTGACATTCTTTACATCTGAGGGTGGAAAGTGAGGTGAAAAAAAATCCTTTAGGCCCATTTTTGGGCACGGAGATCGTGATTCACATTCTACCCGCGCCCGTTCCCATTGAGGTAGGCTGCACATAGACTTCATGCTGCTTTCTCATTCCATTATTTCAATGTGCAGCCCAATGCGACCCCCATTGCTGGCTGATTGCGCACACAACTGGATGGGGTGAGATGGGGGGGTGGGGGTGCCTAACAGCGTGTGTGGCTAGCACATGTTCCAGCTAGCTTCGAGCTTGTCAAAGCACTCTGTCCCTCTTAAAGGGAAGCTGCACTAAATCACAGGAGGCTGCTGCTGACAGTCAGTAATGCAATTGGAGAGATTGGAAATGGAACACCATGGCGGAGAGAGGGTCCGCGGTTCACAGATGAGGCGCTGGAGACCTTAGTTATGGAGGTGAACAGGAGGATAAACACCATGGGTGGAATTTTATGGGCCCTGTAAGAGCGGAATGGGTGGCATGTGGGGTGATTTAATTAGGCGGGAGGTGTTTTTTCAGATTCCATATGGTGGGCTTTTTTTTTACCAAAGTAAAGTCGGCGGCATGTTTGTGGCGTTCTGGGGCTCCCCCTCGCATGGTGGCGGATTGCAGCTTTGCATTCATTTACATGTCATGAATACTCATTGCCCTCCACTTAGTTACAATTAAGTCCTACCTGCCAGATTAAGTGAACGGCGAGCGCTATTCCTGTGCCACCCAGTTCACGTTTGTTTGAACGTGGCGTGCAACAGTCGGCAGTTCAGTCTGATGTCAGCGTTTTTCTTTCTTGAACTCATCGTCAAATTGAACGCCAACGTTGGAATGGATGTTTGGCTCCAGGCTCGGCACCCGCAAGGGCGATTCTTCTCCGGGGATGGTGGTGAAGGCATGGGGATGTGTACATGGAGGAAAAGGGGAGGGTACTTCGGGAGGACAGGGTTGGGTTACCGGGTGCATGGAGGAAAAGGGGAGGGTACTCGGGGAGGACAGGTTGGGGTGATCGGTTACATGGAGGAGAGGGAAGGGAGGAGGGGAGGATAAAGGGTTGGGTGATCGGGTGCAAGGAGGAGCAGAGGAGGGAGGAGGGGTGCATTCAGGGTGTGTAGTTGTTATTACTGCTGAAGCTGGCTGTGGATGGCTGCAAGGGTGGTGGTTTGATTTGAGCATTACAGTCAACAGATGACCATGAGGGGACTAAAGGGAAAGATGAGTGCTGTCAATGTCGGGGACCTGTGGTGCGGATTCAGGGTACTGGCTGGCAGAGGGAATGGTCACAGTCAATGGGGGAAAATGGATTCTGTAGGGGGGAAGGTCGAGATTTAGGGGTGGGTATTCTACAACATCATAGGGAGGGGAATGGGACTCGGCAATAATATTAAGGTGGATTTGAGGAGGATCAAAGGTCAGAGTTGGCATGTCGATGGTAATGGGAGTAGGAATGGGGGTAGGGATGGCATGAATAAATTGATTGTGACACTGTCCAAGGTAATGGGGGGAGGTTCAATGGTAACAGAGGGAAGGGTTAAGGTTACATTGGGTGGGTCAAGGGTGATGGGTGCAGGCTGGAAGTTTGCAGGATGAGGTTGGAAAGTGGGGAGACTTACCCTAAATTGTACATGCACCATCTTCTCCAACGATAATGCAAACCATGTGGCCACTCAAGGATTGCTAGCAGAGTGGGAGGAGACAAATGCCAGTGGGTGGGATTGCCACCTGGCTGCATTTTTAAGGCACATAAAAGAGAACTGCTCATTGCCCCGATGTTTCAGCTGACTGGCAACAGAGGGCTGAATTGGAGCGCTCTGCTTATTTCATTATTTGAAAAGCTGCAGCGACATGGCTCTCATATCCACAATTTGTCTCCTACCACAAGAAGAAGAGCAAAGGGAGAGACTAAGTAGGACTCTTTTCCCTCAACTCATGATGCCTGAACGCCAGCAACAGGCAGAACAAAAAGGTGAGGATGCTCTGAATATTAACATCCAGGAATGGGCATTATCGAAGACAGGCATTGGCACTTCATCACATCGTCAGCACAAGGACAAATTACCTTCAAATGTTAGAGAGACAACATCAGAGAAGCCTTGGGATTTCATGTGAAATGGTCACAGAAATTTGTAGGATCTTGCAGCATGACCTGCAACCACTTGGGTTTGGTGGGAATTCCATGCCAGTTGCTCTCAAGGTGATTGCTGAACTCAATTTTTTTGCTAGCGTGGCCTTGCAGATATCAATGGGCGAGATATGTGGCAGAATCACAGTCTGCATCCCATAGGTGCAGCAAAGGGGTGACCAATGCCCTATTTCGTCATGCCAATGATATCATCTACTTACCTGCAGACATGGACAGCGAGGCAACAAGATCTGCGGCCTTTGGCACCATCGTTGGGTTCCCTAGGACCAGATGGCAGTTCTTGAGTATCCAAAAGGATAGAGGTAAAAGAACAAAGAACAAAGAACAGTACAGCACAGGTACAGGCCATTCGGCCCTCCAAGCCTGCGCTGATCTTGATGCCTGCCTAAACTAAAACCTTCTGCACCTCCGGGGACCGTATCCCTCTATTCCCATCCTATTCATGTATTTGTCAAGATGCCTCTTAAATTTTGCTATCGTACCTGCTTCCATCACCTCCCCAGTCAGCAAGTTCCAGGCACTCACCACCCTCTGTGCAAAGAACTTGCCTCGCACATCCCCTCTAAACTTTGCCCCTCTCACCTTAAACTTATGTCCCCTAGTAACCGACTCTTCCACCCTGGGAAAAAGCTTCTGACTATCCACTCTGTCCATGCCGCTCATAACTTTGTAAACATCTATCATGTCGCCCCTCCATCTCCGTCGTTCCAGTGAAAACAATCCAAGTTTTTCCAACCTCTCCTCATAGCTAATGCCCTCCAGACCAGGCAACATCCTGGTAAACCTTTTCTGTACCCTCTCCAAAGGTTCCATGTCCTTCTGGTAGTGTGGTAACTAGGATTGCACGCAATATTCTAAGTGTGGCCTAACTAAGGTTCTGTACAGCAGCAGCATGACTTGCCAATTTTTATACTCTATGCCCCGACCAATGAAGGCAAGCATGCCGTATGCCTTCTTGACTACCTTATCCACCTGCGTTGCCACTTTCAGTGACCTGTGGACCTGTACGCCCAGAACTCTCGACCTGTCAATACTCCTAAGGGTTCTGCCATTTACTGTATACTTCCCACCAGCATTAGACCTTCCAAAATGCATTACCTCACATTTGTCCGGATTAAACTCCATCTGCCATTTCTCCGCCCAAGTCTCCAACCGATCTATATCCTGCTGTATCCTCTGACAATCCTCATCACTATCCGCAACTCCACCAACCTTTGTGTTGTCCGCAAACTTACTAATCAGACCAGCTACATTTTCCTCCAAATCATTTATATATACTACAAAGAGAAAAGGTCCCAGCACTGATCCCTGCGGAACACCACTAGTCACATCCCTCCATTCAGAAAAGCACCCTTCCACTGCTACCCTCTGTCTTCTATGACTGAGCCAGTTCTGTATCCATCTTGCCAGCTCACCTCTGATCCCGTGTGACTTCACCTTTTGTACCAGTCTGCCATAAGGCACCTTGTCAAAGGCTTTACTGAAGTCCATATAGACAACATCCACTGCCCTTCCTTCATCAATCATCTTCGTCACTTCCTCAATAAACTCAATCAAATTAGTGAGACATGACCTCCCCTTCACAAAACCATGCTGCCTCTCGCTAATAAGTTTGTTTGTTTCCAAATGGGAGTAAATCCTGTCCCAAAGAATCCTCTCTAATAATTTCCCTACCACTGACGTAAGGCTCACCGGCCTATAATTTCCTGGATTATCCTTGCTACCCTTCTTAAACAAAGGAACAACATTGGCTATTCTCCAGTCCTCTGGGACCTCACCTGTAGCCAATGAGGATACAAAGATTTCTGTCAAGGCCCCAGCAATTTCTTCCCTTGCCTCCGTCAGTATTCTGGGGTAGATCCCATCAGGCCCTGGGGACTTATCTACCTTAATGCTTTGCAAGACACCCAACACCTCCTCCTTTTCGATAATGAGATGACTGAGACTATCTGCACTCCCTTCCCTTGGCTCATCATCCACCAAGTCGTTCTCCTTGGGTGAATACTGATGCAAAGTACTCATTGAGTACCTCGCCCATTTCCTCTGGCTCCACACTTAGATTCCCTTCTCTGTCCTTGAATGGGCCAACCCTTTCCCTAGTTACCCTCTTGCTCTTTATATATGTATAAAAAGCCTTGGGATTTTCCTTAATCCTGTTTGCCAATGACTTTTCATGACCCCTTTTAGCCCTCCTGACTCCTTGCTTAAGTTCCTTCCTACTCTCTTTATATTCCTCAAGGGATTCGTCTGTTCCTAGCTTTCCAGCCCTTACGAATGCTTCCTTTTTTTTGGACAATATCCCACATTATCCAAGGTTCCTGAAACTTGCCAAACTTATCCTTCTTCCTCACCGGAACATGCTGGTCCTGGATTCTAATCAACTGACATTTGAAAGACTCCCACATATCAGATGTTGATTTACCCTCAAACAGCTGCCCCCAATCTAAATTCTTCAGTTCCTGCCTAATATTGTTATAATTAGCCTTCCCCCAATTTAGCACCTTCACCCGAGGACTACTCTTATCCTTATCCACAAGTACCTTAAAACTTATGGAATTATGGTCACTGTTCCCAAAATGCTCCCCTACTGAAACTTCGACCACCTGGCCGGGCTCATTCCCCAATACCAGGTCCAGTACGGCCCCATCCCTAGTTGGACTATCTACATATTGTTTCAAGAAGCCCTCCTGGTAGGGTTGGGGTGAGGGAAAGTGTGGCAGGGCTTGGTGGGGAGGAGGGGGGCATGTGGAAAGCAAGAGGTACACGCTTACGCTATCTGCAGCTCATAAATCAAAACAGATTCTGGGATGAGGTGGAAATGGGATGTGAGAAGTAGGAACCTAGAGTTTCAAAACCCCAACCTCCCCTCCCCCACTGGTCAGGTTTCAGTTATGGCCGCACCAATGATTGCCAGCAATGGTGAGGACATGCAGCTTTGCCTGTCCAATGCCCAATGAGCTGCTGCTGCTTCTGGCTATGGGCCACCTTGTCCTTGCAAGAGAGAAGTAAGTGTATCAGTGAGTGTCGTGAAATGTGTTTAGGTGATGTGCTTACCACAGTTGAATAGCTGGCAGTGTGTACAAACTGTGAGATGTGACTGTGTGGCTTGCTGCACTGTTAAATATGTGAGGGTAAGGTGAGGCTGTGAATGTTGGGTATGAATCATGCTTGATAGAGACTTTTGATGAATGAAGGGGGTTGGTGAATGGAGCTGTGTGTGTGACATGGTTCCTTCGTAAGGATATGGCATCTGAAGGTGAATTCACTGACTGTTACCACTCGTGTAAGGTCATTGCACTTTTTGTGGCACTGCATCCAGATCCTCAGAGCTACTCTGCTGTCATTGACCGTGATGACTATCTGCTCCCACTGCCTTTGTAACATCTGTCTGGAGGGCCTCCTGCCCCCTTGAAGGAAGAGGACTGCTCTCCTCCTGTTCACATCCTACAACACGGCCTCCAGTGCTCTATCAGAGAAACTTGGGCCATGCCCTCTGCCCTGTTGCACCATTTCCCCTCCTCTTTCTGTTCATAAACTCCTCTTTAACCAATTCCAGCCCCTGCTGCAGTCAGAATGCACCTCATCTTTAAGAGGCGCAGGCTGGCTTTAATTGGTGCTAGCATTGCATGGACTTGGGCCCCCTTCTATGGCATGCCGCCATTCAACAGCGTGCTTAGCACTGCCACTATCATTAAAATCAGTAGGCATGAAGTGTGCATGCTGTCTGCAATCGCTATGAGCAGGCTCAGGTTTAACACGCATCACGATCCCTGCGCTTGATTACCAGCTTTATCCATTTTTCCCTTTTGTTTCCATTCTGATATGGCAAAAGAACCTGAAAGTTGTTTCATTTATTGACTTATTCTTGTTTCTTACATACAATCTAGTCTTACTGTATGAGTTAGGTTTTGTTTGTTTAAAACAATATCCTCTCTCTAGATCTGACACTTTGATCAGGCTAAAAAGAATAAGGCTGATTTTATTTCTATACCCTTGAGTTTTTTACTGATCAATATACAAAAATCAAATTGGTTTTGAAGTTACTGCGTTTTTATTATTAGTTAGGAAGATACCAATTAAGATAGCTAAATGAACAGCAAGCCCCCAAGTTGTTTTCTGATCTGAAGTGTAGACATTTCTTACTATGTTTGGTTCATACAAAGTTTAACTGTAAATCTGAAGAGCTTAGTGTATATGTTTTTAGTTCTGATTTCAGGTTATTTGGATTTATTGTAAGGAAGTTACTATATCTAAGTGTTTTGGAGTGAGACTGAGAACATAGATTATAAATATAAAATCAAAGTACCAGGCAGAGTACAAAAGAACCTGGATAATCTGCAGTAGCTAGAGGGACAGTAAGACATTCCATCATGTTGGTTGCGGTTGTCTTCCATATGTGAAGTTAACAATCTGTGTTGGAGAGAAAATCAATCGGTGCCCACTGTTACATATTTTACGCACTAGATACTTTCTTGGACTCAGCATTACTGATGTCTTTCATAAGCAGATACCACAACTCTTGTGATCCTGGTCCATATCTAGTCATATGATGGTGTAGCCTGAGGGTCATAACAGTGAAATCCCCTATTGTATGAGCCGGATACTATAAGCTTGCAGATGTCCCCTGCAAGCACATCTCTCTTCTGAAAGGGAGACTGATGAACACTCTCTAGTGAGATGAAGTCAAAGTTCTATTTTTTACCATATGATATAATAAACAATAACATTTGTAGTAAATTTCAATCTATTTCATAATGTCCCTCGTAACATAGAAATTAGCAAGCATATCATACTATTCCTGTTAATGAGCTAAATTCCCATTTCTGACAAGCAAATCTCTGAAACTGTTTGGCACTAACCATAAAGAGAAGATTCCCTCTGTCTGTCACCACCAGATTTCTACACTATCTGGAGTTGTCCCAGCTGGACAGGAAACAAAAGTCTTGACTGTTGACCCGCCCCCCAATTCTCCAAGTCTGGAGATTAGTCAGCTGAGTTGCTGATCAAAACTATTACCACCAATGCAATCCTTTTCCTTCAACTACGAGGGCCAAAGTAAACAAATTGGCCACCTAAGATTCCTGCTGAGTTCAAATGAATGAGCTCATTCAAATATATTACATATCTGGAATATGCTAAACTTAATTGTTTCAAACTGATAATATAAACGAGAAGCACTATCCAAGATAAATGCTTTGACTGGCTGTAATTCACATTCTTGTAATGAGTGTATTCTGAGGATTTAATGTCTTGTGAACAAAATTTAACTTAAGGACAACATCTTAATATAAATTATCTAAAATTCTTCCTAGGCACAACAGTCAAACATTGCCAACTAACACTGCACTGACGACTGCTAAAGTCAATACAAGAGAGACAAATTTTATTATATTTCATAGGCCAAATAGCTTTTCTGAGATTGACAGGCAGTTGCTGTTTATTCAGAAGATCAACACATTGATAATCATACTAACTGATATCGCCGTGTATTACAGCTCACCTGCTTTTGTCATGGGTTTCAAGGATTTCATAACTATTGATGTTGATATTACAAAACTTGAGGTTGTGCTTCGATGTGTTCTGGTCTTTCTTTGATTTACTGTGGTTTTGAAAAAATTCCCATATACTACAAAAAACTGGCAAGTGACATGGAGGACAAAAACACAGTTCAAACCTAGCAAAAGGCTGAGGGATAAGGTCAGTATTCTTTATTTTAGAGACGATACAAAGTGCATTACTACCCCATCAATTTCTATCTGTAATTAGCAGCTGCCTGTCCATTAGCAACAACCATTGTTATACTTCATGCTTTTTGTTAAATTACAGCATGATGCAACATTCATACTTCTTTGTTCGGATTTGTGATGTTTGGAATTTCATTATATGCTGGTACTGATTACATTGTCTTGTTCCAGGACATAAGAATTGTGGAAAGTAGGGATGCAAGATCTTTATAGGATAGAGCTCTTGAAATTTGAATCTCTCCCCAACAAGCAGCAGGGATCCTACTAAGTGGATGTCTCACAAATGAGACATCTGTACAAGTGATGTACATGAATATGCTTCAGAAAAGGGGTCATCGTATACTATAGAATGCTAATATGGCAGAACCTGTGCATCTGCCATTTTGGTAATCAGTAATGCACTTGAAAATGCATTTGCTAGTACATTAATAGGCCAAAAATAGATTAAGCCCAATTCAATTCATCAAGCTGCATCTGAACAGAATGTGTGATATGATTACGAATAAAAGAAACAGCTAACTGGACATAACCAAGCACACTGACTCCCAGTCCCAGAAACTATTTTGCAGCCCAAACTCTGGTGATGAGCTGGGAGGTGGGAGGGGTGGCAAAATGGCAGGGGAAGGCATTGGGAGGGGAGCCCAACGTCTTCCTGCAGCCATGCCATATTTCCAGTGGTGGGAAAGTTGGCAGCTCAGCTGCCTGCCAGGTGGCCAATTGAGCCACTTAAGTGGCCAGTTAAAGGCCACTTCCTGCCTCCATGGGCATTTTGCCATGTCAAGAAGACCCACTGCCGCATGAGGATACTTCCCAGTGAAACCAGGTGGCCTTCCAGTCGGCTACAGGGGGTGGTGGAGGGTGGGGGGGGTCCTCCTTTATGAACACTCAGTGGCCCAGGGAGGAGCTCCCAGCAGCAACGGCGCTGCCAGTGCTGCACAACACCACCCCCCTCCCCTGATCACCAGGGCCTGTCTGCCAGGCCCCAGCTTCCCCCCACTTAACAACTTTCTTCAAGGTTGCCTCCCTGGAGCTACAGCCTCAGCAATGGCCATTGCTAGCAATGGTGCTGCTGAGCTGTCAGCCCTCTGATTAATTGGCCAGCAATGTCAATACCCCGCCCTGGGTCCCGCTTCCTGCCGAAGCAGCATGTACTTCCTGCTTTTAGCCTCAGTGGCGGGACTTGCCAGTATATGGCAAAATTCAGCCCATACAGTCATTATGGTACAGAAGGAGGCTGTTTGATCCATTGAGTCTATGTCAGCTCTCTGCAGAGAAATCCAATCATTCCCATTGCACCGCTCTATCCCCGCAGCCCTGTAGGGTTATTTCCCTCAAGTGCCCATCCAATTTCCTTTTGAAATCCAATTCCACCACCTTCATGGGAGCAGCTTTTGTCTCCCTTATCTAAACCTGTCATAATCTTGTATAACTCTATGAAATCTCTCCTCAATCTCCTTTGCTCCAAGGAGAACAACCCCAGCTTCTCCAACCTAACCTTGTAGCTAAAATTCATCATCCCTGGAACCATTCTGGTAAATCAACTCCGCACCATCTCAAGGACCCTCACATCTTTCCTAAAGTGTGGTGACCAGAACTGGATACAATACTCTCGATGGGGCCTAACCAGAGCTTTATAAAGGTTCAGCATAACTTCCCTGCTTTTGCACTTAATACCTCTGTTTATGCCCAAGATCCAATATGCTTTGCTGACGACTCTCTCAATATGTCCTGCCACCTTCAAAGATTTATGCACATGACCCCCAGGTCCCTCTGTCCCTGCACAATCTTTAAAACTATGCCATTGAGCCTATATTGCCTCTTCCTATCCCTTTTGCAAAAATATGTCACCTCACACTTCCCTGTATTGAATTCCATCTGACACTTGTCTGCCAATTCTGCTACCCTATCTATGTCCTGCTGCAGGCGATTGGTATGATCCTCACTGTTTGCCACAATTCCAAGTTCGGTATCATCGGCATATTTTGAAATTTTACTCTGTATTCCAATATCCAAGTCATTATATACATCAAAAAATCAGTGGTCCCACCACTCCTTTGGGGAATACCACTATCTACTATCCTTCTTCTTCTTCTTCTTTGGCCTCCTTGTCTCGGGAGACAATGGGTAAGCGCCTGAAGGTGGTCAGTGGTTTGTGGGGCAGTGCCTGGAGTGGTTATAAAGGCCAATACTAGAGTGACAGACTCTTCCACAGGTGCTGCAGAAATCCGTCCTGTATTTTACGGATCCCAGGCTTTAATTGGCCTGAGGCGGGACTTCCACCCACTTGAGGGAGGAGGTCCTGCCTCGGTGAGCTGCCGGCCAATCAGCGGGCTGGCAGCTCAGTCTCAGCAGCGCCACCAGGAGTGGTGGCCACTGCTGGGACTGACCTGATGGAGCCGAGAGAGTGGGTAAGTTTGGGTTGCCTCACCAGGGGGATCGGTCATGCCCTGGTGAAGCTAGAGTGGTAGTTTGGGGGGAGGGGGGTGTCTTGGATCCTGGAGGTTGGTTAGGAGGCGGGGGCGGCCCTCAATCGGGCTGGGCGGCCTTTCACGTCCCCGACACACTCGCTTTCCACGGGTAAAATACCCGTGGAGGCGGGCAAGGGCCCTGAAGGGGCTGTTAAGTGGCCACTTAGGGGTCTTGATTGGCTTCGGGTGAGCGGGCGGGCGGGCTGTTTCCCACCCCCCTTCCCCACCCCCCCCACCCGCCGGACCTCCGTAAACTTGTTCAGAGGCGGAATTGGGGCAGGTAGGCCTCCCGGAGCCTGCCGCTCAATTTTATGCCGCCCCCACGCCACCATTCGACCCGCTGGGGCAGCATAAAATTCTGGCCACTGTTTTCTGTCCTTAAGCCAATTTTCTATACAGGCTGGCACTGACCCTCCTATTCCATGAGCCTTGATTTTGTTAACGAGCCTTTTATGTGGTATTTTGTCAAACGCTTTCTTAAAATCCATATAGACAGCATCCATTCTCCAAGCCCCACACTTTGCTGCTCCATTTGGCCTCTACCCTGATCCAGCTAATATCCACTTTCAATTCCATTCTCTCCATATATAGACCCTAGTCAATCCACTCTCGCTGCCTCTAGAACCCAAGCTCTGGCTGTACTCCTATCCTGAAATTTGGGTCTCCTGCTATGTATGCCATGGTGCTAAAGTTCCTTTCAGCTTCAGGCCTCACTCTCTTCTTTTGTTAAAAAAATGCAGCAAACCTATTAGCTGTTTCAATTAAAGAGCTCACCGTTCACTCTGAAATTTTAGTCTACCATACATTTGCCTTTCCTTCTGCTTTTGGATCGATGGCAGAACTTTAAGCCATATTGCCCTGCACTTTGAAACTCTGTCCCTAAGCCCATTCATCTTCATGCATGTCTCCCCATCTTTGAAAGCCTCCTGAAAACAAGGCTCTTTGATTGCGATTTCGGTCATCTCTCTTGCTTCCCACTCCTGCTTGGATCTGATATCCAACTGTGAAATACCTTGGGACATTTTGCTATGTTAATTGATGCTACGCAAATACAAGTTGTTGCTAAGGAGCAAGTACATAATTTAAGAAGATATGCGTAGGTTACTTAAATACAAAACAGTGTTACACAACAAGCATTTTAAGGCAATCAAATGAATTCTTGAAAAATGGCAATTACGTTGAATACAAAAGCAAGCTGAGGAATGCAAGCCAAATACTAGGGAAGAAAGAAAACATTTTAAAAAGAAATTGATAGGAAGAGCAAACAAAGTTCAAATAATTTGTGGCTAGCATAGTAAATTAAACAAATTAACAATGATTTACTTCATAAGTACTGTGCCCAATATTCATCCATCAACTGAATGCGGCAAAATGTGCAGCACACTTGTACTTGATTGCCACCATCAGTTAAATTAACAATCAAAGAGCAGTAAGAAATGTTGCTAATTTTCAATCCATACAAAAACAACTAACACAAACAAGTGCTTTTTTTTTAAACCAAATTTACCAATTGGGTGCAGGTAGAATTCTTCCCAATTGATTATTTTTGCCAGCAGCCATGTTGCTTAGCTACCTGACTGTCAACATCTAATAATATAACAATAATTTGTATTTATATAGCACCTTTAATGCAATAAAACATATGAAAGCGCTTCACAGGAGCATTACAAAACAAAATTTTGCACCAAGCCACATAAAGAGATATTAGGGTAGATGACCAAAAGCTTGGTCAAAGAGGCACGTTTTAAGGAGGATAGAAAAAGGAGAAAAGAGCCATAGAGAGGTGGAGTTGATAAGGAGGGTGGCAGGTGACTTAATTGGCTGCACTACTGATCAACCCCTGGACAAATCAGGGATATGAGTTTAAGCATTTCCCCCCACAATGTCCTGTGGACACAGGTTACAAAAGAACATGGATCCACATCCAGTTGCTGAAGTCTGCTAACAGAGAAGTAAATAAAGCCAAGGCAGTGTACCTCAAGAATGAAGCCAACTAGGCTCAGCGCAAGTCTTGCTTTGATTTAATGCTAAAAATTACCAAAAGAAAGTACCTCTAACCCAGGACATTGTTGTAATGGAGGTATTATGTTTATTTTAAATGGGTTGACATCTCCATTAAAATAGGTGAAAAAATAAGTTAGCAAAAATCCATTAAATCCTCATTGGCCAGTATAATAAGCCTAGAAATTATGCTGTGCAAGATAAAACAAGATATTCTCCTGAAATATAGCCTTAAAATAATGACTCCACAGGGATACTGCCATAATAAACATTGCTTATTGTGAAACCTACAATTATTTTTTAACAGGAAGAAAAGATGAGATCATAAAAAATGATTTGGAGGCATACAGAAAGTATGTGCATTTATATAGAGCCTTTCATGATCTCAGAATGTCCCAAAGCACTATGTCCCGTAGCCACCGAAGTATTTTGAATAGGAAAAAACTGCTGCCAATTTGCACACAGCAAATCCCACAAACAACAGATAATCTGATTTTGGTGGTGTGGATTGAGGAAAAAATGTAGGCCAGGACACAATGGCAGGAGAAATCCCCAGCTCTTCTTAGAGTAGTGCCATGGGACTATTTTACAAAAACCCAAGAGGGAAAACAGTGCTGCGGTTTTATGTCACAAGTGAGCAATGACACATTTGCCAGTGTACCAAACTGCTCAAGTCTTTGCAGTGAATCTTAAACCTTCTGACTGAGAAGCAAGAGTCCTGCCACTGTACCAAATCTGCTACGTATTTATCCAATATTCCAGCAGCCCATCCAGGGAAACAATTGAGGTCAGAGATTTCAATAGAAATTTAATAAAAAGTTCTGGTATGAATACAATCATTAAAAATAACTACTCAGTAATTCTATTAAATATTACTGATGTGCAAATAATTAATACCGGTTCAACAAAACTAAATACATCTCTAATTTAGATTAGTGACAATTCAATGAAATTTTCTAAAATTAGGACATAAATACTGTAAATAACAGGTTTCTCTGACACTTATAACACCATGTCTGTTCCATAATAACATTCTAACGTCAATGCTTCAATTTTGGAAGCTGCTTCATTGCTGCAGTCTTTTTAATTGGTCCTTTCTTGAGATCTAAAATCCTTTGAGTAGTTGGCACATTGTACTTTTCTCTGAAAGAAACATAATTGTCTTAGTTATTCACTGGCAAACATTTCACTGCATTCAACAGCTGCAACAATTTAAAACACTAGATTCTCAAAATTTCACTGTTCAATAAATGACCCTTTTCATTTAAACAAAAGCACTAGCTAAAACTTAGAAAATCATGACATCTCTCTGGGGTGCTATTTTATAGTTGGTTTCAGTTTTACATCCTTGCTGCATTTGAGAGGGGAAATGTTCTCCTTTGTTGCCTCGGGGACTACTCAGTTCTAAGGGGCAGTAAACAGGAAAAAGTGGTGGAGACACATTACATCTGGTTGCTGCCCCAAAACTTTCTGGGTGTCTTATCCTGCCCACAATGTAACTGGGCCTGCACTCATGCATAAGACAACACCCAGCATTGGAACGGTAACAAGGTGCCTTACTTTCCTCATTGTTCCACCTTAGAGCATGGGTGTCGGAAGAAACCTGGCACTGGGATCCCCAATCAAACAGAAGGTCTGCCAGTGTCCTGACAGCACCTCAAGGATTTATGCAGGCAAGTCTCGGTATTTATTTCAACACTCCTTCTTCCCAGGATGATCTTTGAGCCTTAAAGCTCAACCCTTGGTTGATTGAATCCCTTGATTCCTTTGCACAAAGTGATGGAAGAGCATTTTTTGGTCTACCATATTGGAGGCTGCAAAAAGAACAAGGAGGGATATTGCAACATGATCAAATAAAAGAAAGTAGTTTCCTTTATGACTCTGGTTAGGGCTATTTTGATATTCTGGGAAGAGCAGAAGCTAGATTAGAAATACTGAAATGGGGAGTTGCTGGAAGATGGACACGGAGCTGAGAGGCACCATCTTCAAGGATCTTGGCGAGGAAGAGGAGATGGGGAGTGTTACTGAAGATAGAGAGTGGAGGGTGGGTTTTTTTGAAAAGAGGATGATGACTGCAATTTTGAAAAGGATGGGGACAGAGCCTGAGTGGAGGGAACCATTTACAATATGGAGTTCAGGAATGGAAGTTGGGTGGTGGGATGTATCATTGGAGCAGGATTGAGGGATCATAGGTCTTGTGGAGAAGATAATCTTGGAGAAGGCAGGGAGAGAGATGCAGGAGAAACTAGAGTGAAACAGGAATCCAGGAAAAAATTTGGAAGGGACTGGGGTGTTGCATTAAGTGGAAAGGGGAAGGACAGGAAACACAGGAGTCAGCAAAACTGACGGTCTCTGTCCTGGTAATGAAGAAATCCATAAGCACCTCATATATTTTGTTCGAGATTGTAGGGAACAGCAAGAGGGGTTTAAGAAGGAGGTTGCTAGTAGAGAACAGGATCCCAGTATTATCATAATCCTCCAGGATGGGCCATTTGGAAGAAAGCAAAACGTGTTAGAGCTTGATGTTGTCAAGCCATATATGGTGATAGGTGGCTCAGCCAGTTGTGCGCCAGGTACACTCAAGCTCGGGCCCCTTGGGCTTGAGTGAGAGAAGATGGACGTCATACTGGGGCAGATGGGAATGGAAAACAGTGACTAATTTGCTTGGAACAAATGCATAAAAGTAGAGGTGAGGGAGTGATTGAGCAAAAGATTGCCGCAGAAAAATTGTAGCAGTGGATAGCTAGAGGCAAGACAGTTGGGAATTTGAAACTGTGGTTGTAAGCAATTTGAGGGAGAGCTTCTTCCACTGGCAGAAGCTGAACCCGGTAACCTGATGAGGTTGTGGGGGGGTAAGTGAAATAAGAAAGTGGTCGGAAATAGCCTTATTGAAGATGGTGCAGAGGCTATAAGATTTGGTGTGATTCATGCATGGTTGTGAATGTGAGGAGAATTTAGATAGAAGGAGAAGTTTAGAGAGAACAAGATGGCAGTGAATTTGGAGGAACGAGGACAAGAAAAACTAAGCTGAGTGAATTCGGCGAAAATGAGGAGCTGTTCAGTGAAAAAGCTCAGGGAAACAGGAAGACATCTTGGGATGGAATTCAGGGGTGGTGGTTTGTGGGAGAATGTACAGGATGAGATCTTTAAAGGAGAGGTGAGAGATAATGTGATGGAACAGATGGAAGAAGATGCTGAAGGAGTAGAAGGAGAGACCAAATTGTGGGTTGGTAATAAGAGCTATGCCACTGCAGCTTGGGCAGGGTTAGTGTTGCAAAGTATAGACATGTGGTGAGGTTTTGGTAATGAGCAGGTGTTGTCACCCGTGAGCTAAGGTTTAGTCAGTACCGGGATGCATTTTTTGGTTCTTGGGATCTGCCCGCTGCAAGGGGGTGGGCAGCCAATCTGCATATTGAAGGCCCTGATTAGAAGCCATTTAGAGCACTCATTGGCATTTTGCCACCAGCAAATACTGCTGCCGGAGGGGTATCCCCTCGAGTTGGAGGGGCCTTCCAGCTTAGCCCCTCTAAAAGATTTATTAATTCTCAACCCTCCGAGGGTGCCTCCATTTTGAGGCACCCTCACGTTCCCCTAGCTGCCTCAACAGCCCCAGTGGGGCTGCTGAGGTTCGAGAGCTTCTGGCCTTGTAATTGGGCCTGCAGCATCAGGAGCCTGCCCGTCATCCTTAATTGGATATCGAGTGCCGAGGCGGCTAATTCAGAGGCTGCCTCCGGGAAAATAGCACCCCAGGTCTGGTTCCCAGCTATTGCGGGCTCTGATTCAACCCAAACCCTTTAGTGTGACACTCTGATATACCTCAGAGCCATGACTGTAACAGTCTTGAAATCTTGCCAACTCTCTGTACAGCAATCCAGTCAGTCACATTTCCCCGCGCTATCCCTGTAGCCCTGCAAATTTATTTCCCTCAAGTGCCCATCCAATTGCCTTTTGAAATCATTGATCAGCTCCACTTCCACCACCCTCAAAGGCAGTGAGTTACAAGTTATTACTACTCGTTGTGTAAAAAGATTCTTCCTCACATCCTCCCTGCATCTCTTGCCTAACACCTTAAACTTGAGTTCTCTAGTTCTTGTACCATCAGCTAATGGGAACAGCTTTTCTTTTCCTGCCTTATCTAAACCTGTCATAGAGTCATAGTCATAGAGTTATTCAGCACAGAAAGAGGCCCTTCGGCCCATTGTGTCTGTGCCGGCCATCAAGCACCTAACTATTCTACTCCCATTTTCCAGCACTTGGCCCATAGCCTTGTATGCTATGTTGTTTCAAGTGCTCCTCTAAATACTTCTTAAATGTTGTGAGGGATCCTGGCTCTACCACCCCTTCAGGCAGTGCGTTCCAGATTCCAACCACGTTTTGGGTGAAATTTTTTTCCTCAAATCCCCTCTAAACTTCCTTCCTCTTACCTTAAATCTATGCCCCCTGGTTATTGACCCCTCCGCTAAGGGGAAAAGTCTCTTCCTATCTAACCTATCAATGCCCCTCATAATTTTGTATAACTCAATCATGTCCCCCCTCAGCCTACTCTGCTCTAAGGAAAACAACCCCAGCCTTTTCAGTCTCTCTTCATAGCTGAAATGCTCCAGGCCAGGTAACATCCTGGTGAACCTCCTCTGCACCCTCTCCAGCCCAACCACATCCCTCCAATAGCGTGGTGCCCAGAACTGTACACAGTGCTCCAACTGTGGCCTAACCAGCACTTTTTAAAGGTTCAGCATAACGTCCCTGCTTTTATACTCAATACCTCAGTTTATGAAGCCCAAGATCCAGGGAGAGGCACCAGCATGTTGCACCAGGGACATTTAACAAAATTATTGATTCAGCCAAGGACATGGGGCAATTAATCTGCATATTGTTATGACTGAGGTCGGAGGAATGCACTGTCTTTCCCTTGTTCCACTACTCCACTGGTCACAACTTATGCTTAAATGTTTTACCCAGTTACCGATACAGCCAATGATATAATTGATTTATTCTCATTTCAGAATTTAAAAATGTCAACCAGGTTTCTTAAGTAAACAACAAATTTATTGATTTATTATAAACAAGACTTATTCAATAAAAGGTGCAAAGCTTATTAACATTCAGTGGCGTCTCTCTTAGCAGGCTACACATCAGCTGAGCATTCAAACAGTCCAAGCCAAATCAAAACATCAAAACTCCTGACCACCATAAACCTAGACATGTGACTTCTCTGCAAACAACTCCAATAGCCAGCAAGGCTCCTTATGTTTGTTTTAGCATTTCATTGTCTCTTCCAGTGTTTTTTTCAATCCAAAGTGTCCTCCAGTAACCCTTAAAAAAAAACAAATCCAGGCATCTCCTCGGTCTTTCAAATGAACCAACTTTCATAATCTTTTAAACATGAGTCCTCAAAAAATATTAATCATGGAAGCACCTGCATAACAATATAAAGTGTATAACCAACCTAATGCCATCAAAACACAGTCTGATTTAAAACACATTTCTCCTTATTTAGTAAGATAGCTGCCATTGTTTGTGCTTGCACAAATAGTCAATGTCTGCCCGCATACTTGATGTAGCGAAGCGGAGAATTCGGATAGTTGTTTACCTTTCAGGAGTGATCGTGATCTCTCTCTTCGTCCCCTCTCTGTGTCCATCCCCCTCTCCCCCTTCTCTGTGTCCATCTCCCTCTCCCCACTGGGTCCAGCCCCTCTGCCCCCTCTCTGTACCCATTCCCCTCTCCCCCACTCTGTGTCCAACCTCTCCCCTCTTTGTGTCCAGCCCCTCTCCCCCCCTCTCTGTGTCCATCCCCCTCTCCTCCCACCTCTCTGTTCATTCCCCTCTCCCTGTCATCTGTGTCTATGCCCCTCTCCCCTCTTTGTGTCCAGCCCCCTCTTGCCCCCCTCTGTGTCCATCCCTCTCTTTCCTCTCAGCATCCATG
This sequence comes from Heterodontus francisci, assembly GCF_036365525.1. NCBI lineage: Eukaryota > Metazoa > Chordata > Chondrichthyes > Heterodontiformes > Heterodontidae > Heterodontus > Heterodontus francisci. Next base: position 35,527,475 of record NC_090376.1, on the reverse strand, counting down.
CCGCTCTCCCCTCCCTGCATCTGTCACCCTCTCCCCTCTACATCCAGCCCCTCGCCCCCCTCTGTGTCCATCCCCCTCACCCACTCCCACGGTGTCCATCCCCCTCTCCCCTCTCTGTGTCCATCCCCCTCTACCCTCTCTGTGTCCATTCCCCTCCCCGCTTTGTCCATTCCCCTGTCCCTCCTCTGTGTCCATCCCCCTCTCCCCCTATCTCTGTGTCCATCCCCCTCTCGCCCTCCTCTGTATTCATCCCCCTCACCCCCCACCGTGTCCTGCAACCTCCCCTCTCTGTGTCCATTCTCCTTTCCCCCCTCTGTGTCCAGCCATTCTCCCCCATTTGTGTCCATCCCCCTTACCCCCACCTCTGTGTCAATCCCCCTCTCCCCTTCTCTGTGTCACTCCCCATCTTCCCCCTCTTTGTCTAACCCCTCCCCCATTCTCATCCCCTCTGTATCCAACCTCCATACCCCTCCCCCACTCTGTCCATCAACCTCTCCCCCACTCTTTGTCCATCCCCCTCTCATCCCCCACCGTGTCTAGCCCCCTTTTCACCCCACCGTGTCCATCCCTTTGCCTCTACTCTGTGTGCATCCTGTTCTCCACCCCACCCCCCACCACCACCCTGCTCCCTGGGCCGGTGCTTGTTTAAAGGGCTGCCTGACTCTCAGTGTGCTCCATTTGCACCGCACCGCACCACACCTCTGGTCATGGGCTGACCCGCTTCCTGTTCTCCCCTTGGCTTCTCTCTCTCTTCCTCTCTCCTGCAGCAGCCATTCCTGCTTACTCCCTGAGCCGCGCGGAAATAGCAGTGGCAGCCGATTCCAGCGTGCCTGCGCCACAAACCACCAATCAGCGCTCATCCCGCCCAGGCAGCCCACTGTCAGACAGTGACCAATCACAGATCGGCATCTGCCGTCTGTCAGACGCAGGTCCCACCTCCGCTTGACGTACACTTTATTTGCAGGGCCGTCAATCAAAGACGAGCCACGGGCAGCTGCTATCAGTCAGGGGATTGGCAGGCTGGATGGCAACTACAGACCTCACAATTTTTTACCACAGACACTGATGTCAGTGTACGGACACGTTGCTGACCCCTATGCTTTGCTAACTACTCTCTCAATATGTCTTACCACTTTCTAAGACTTTTGCAAACGATCCCCCAGGTCCCTCTGTCCCTGTACACTCTTTAAAACTGTGCCATTAAAAATATATTGTCTCTCCCTATCCCTTCTGCCAAAATTCATCACCTCACACTTCTCTGTACTAAATCCCATCTGCCACTTGTCTGCCCATTCTGCTAGCCTATCTATGTCCTGTTGCAGTTGATTGGTAACGTCCTCACTATTTGTCACACCTCCAAGTTTGGTATCATCAGAAAATTTTACTCTGATTCAACATCCATTTCATTTATATGTATCAAAAAAAGCAGTGGTCCTAGCTCTGACCCTTGGGGAACACCACTGTCTACCATCCTCCAGTCCGAAAAACTGTGATTTACCATGATTCACTGTTTTCTGTCCTTAAGCCAATTTTTAAATCCAAGTTGACACTGACTCCCCCCCCCACCACCTATTCCACGAGCCTTGATTCTTTTCTAATCAGCCTTTTATGTGGTACTTTGTCAAATACTTTCTTAAAATCCATATTGACAACATCCACCATATTCCCTTCATTCAGCTTCTCTGCTACTCGATCAAAAAATTCAATTAGATTGGCAAACATGATCTACCTTTAGCAAATCCATGTTGGCTCTCCTTAATTATCGCAAACCTCTCCGAGTACCTGTTAATTTTTTCCCTGATTATTGTTTATAAAACCTTACCCACCACTGATGTTAAACTAAAATAAAAACAAGAAATGCTGGAACCACTCAGCAGGACTGGCAGCATCTGTGGAAAGAGAAGCAGAGTTAACGTTTCGGGTCAGCGGGTCAGTTAAACTGACTGGCCTGTAGTTACTAGAAATGTCCTTAGGCTTTTCTTGAATAAGGGTGTCACATTTGCCACTTACCAATCCTCTGGTATTTCCCCAGTATCTAGGGAAGATTGGAAGATTATGGCAAGCCCTTCCACTATCTCCACCCCCAGCAACCTGGGAGGCGACTTATCCGCTCTAAGCATACCCAGCCTTTCCAGTACATCCTTCTGATCAATTTTCACGCCATCCATTACCTCTTTCATCTCCGCTTCTACTGATATTTTTTTCAGCATCCTCTTCCCTAGCAAACACCGATACAAAGTACTCATTAAGTGTTCTAGACTTGCCCTGCACCTCTAAGCATATATCACCTTCTTTGTCCCTACTAGGACCATACTGCGTCTTACTACCTGCTTAATATTTACATGCCAGTAGAAGATTTTTGCATTCCCTTTTTATGTTAACTACCATTCTATTCTCAGATTCTCTCTTAGTCAGTCTTATTTTCCTCTTCACTTCGCCTCTCAATTTATTGTGAAACTTATGTGAACTTATGTGAAGCAACTTGTGTGGTTTACTATGTTAAGGGTGCTACTTAATGCACCTTCCTGGCCCCAAAGAAGTTTACTGTTATCTAGGAATAATTGGCAAAACAAATAGAAAAAGTACTTACTTCAAAACTTTCTTTTCTCTTGACCATATTGCCTTCTGCTTCTTTGATGTTTCAATCGATAAGGTTGTCTAAAGATTATTATGTAGAAAAACAAATCAACACTTTGCTCAAAAATCCACGTAAGTAATTGAAAACTTAAGACAACAATTGGGTAACAATATTTATTCCTTGATTGCCTCTTATGGTCCTCTACTCAATCCTATAAAAAAGTTATATATTTTAAACTTCTGATTTAGGCACTGAGGCAGGTCCAAAATTCATTGAGTCTGAATGTTGGTGTCTCTAGAATTTCTTAGTAATGCAGTATACACATCATGCAGTAAGTTACTCAGGGGGAAAAGGATAATAAAACTCATGGTGTGCACATCATATTGTAAAACACAACAGAATTTGGCTACATTGATTTCAGTGTGAGAGTTCCATTTGTACTTCAGTAGTAAGAATAACAATTAAAAGCCAATTATAGTTGCTGATTAGATACTCAATTTATACCTGAATGTAATTAAATAATTTTTAAATTAAAATTAGCCTTTCAAACACAAAAGTACAGTTAAGCTGTGTTACGATATATACAATGACATTCTCATTTGTAATTCACTGTTAAAACTCATCATAGGCGCTTTAAGTAAAACTTTACATTTTATAGATTGTCCTGCTTTTTTTTATAAAAGTAAAAGCTAGAAGATCAAATTTCAACACTCTATAGAGGGTAAATTTTACAAGGCCCTGTGCAATGGGCAGGTTCATTAGATTGGTTCCTGGGTTGAGAGGGTTGTCCCAAGATGAGAGGCTGAGTAAATTGGACATATACTCTCTGGAGTGTAGAAGAATGAGAGATGATCTCATTGAAACACCAAGAACCTGAAGAAATTTGACAGGTTAGGCACTGAGAGGTAGTTTCCACAGGCTGGGGAATCTAGAACATGGGGGCACAGCCTCAGGAGAAGGGGATAATGATAGGTCCCATATACGACTGAGATCGAGAAGAAATTTCTTCACTCAGAGATTTGCGAATCTTTGGAATTCTTTACCCCAGAGGGTTGTGGATTCTCCATCGTTGAGTATATTCAAGGCTGAGTTAGACAGATTTTTGGTCTGTCAGGGATATGGGGAGCAGGCAGGAAAGTGGAGTTGATCAACCATGATCATACTGAATGGCGGAGCAGGCTCGAGGGCTGTATGGCCTACTCCTGCTCCTATTTCTTATGTGCTACTTGCAGAACTTCACATGCGGCAAGTTCATATCAAAAAACTGCAGCAGACTGGGGGCTGTTTGCAATTTTCAATAGACAAAAAATCCAAACAGTTATTCTGCGCCCACAATAATCTGATATGCACTGCCTGCATGAGAGCCTTCCCCAGCAGGCATCAAGTGGATCACTATTTGAACAATAACTTCAATTAAGTCCAATTTACATAGTGGGATATTAATGTTCAAACACGATGGGCAGGATTTTAACTGTCAACAGAGGGGTGGGTTTGGGTAAGGGAGGGGGGGGGTTAAATTTCTGAAAAGTGACATCGGGTCGGGAGCCCAACGTGATCCTCCCAACCTCCAGGTTTAATGCAGGATGATTTTCAAGCGAGTAGGAAGCCCACATGGAGCTGTAATAAGTAATTAAATTATGAAAACAGGCAATTAACTGAGGATTTAATCCAGCATTCTGGCTATAACAGCTAGAGCATGGGTTTCCCAAGCTGTGTGTAACTTGCCAGGGTCAACAAGGCAAGTGCACAACGGGGACTTGTTCAATGAAACTGATGTGCAGGGAAGCCTTTAAAGAGTAAAATTGCAGACGCTTAGGACCAGTCTCATTGAAAGGCTTGTGCTCCAGGACTTGTTCTGAGAGCGTGCGTTGATTTCCAACTTTTTGGAAGGCATTGCACTTAACTTGGGGTATTCTCACCCTGATCTCAACTTCCCTGCTGCCAGCCTTCACTTTGTGGCTTAACCAAGGTTCAAAACAGGTTTAGTAGAACTTCCCTACTTTTCAATTCTATCCCTCTAGATAATAAAGCCTAGTGCTTGGTTTGCTTTTTTTATGGCCTTGCTGACCTGTCGTTGGAGTATTTGTACTCCGAGATCTCTTTGTTCCTCTATTCCACCGAGACTCGCACCTTACAAGTAATAAGTCATCTTACTATTCTTCCTACCAAAATGTATTTATCTGTCTTGAACTTAATTTGCCAACTATTTGCCCATTCTGCAATTATTAATGTCCTCCTGTAATTTGTTGCAGTTCTCCTCAGTATTGATTATCCGCCCCAATTTGGTATTATCCGCAAATTTAGAAATTGTGTAATGATTCGAAAGTCCAAATTGTTCATGTAAATTGTGAACAGCAGTGGTCCCAGCACTGATCCTTGTGGAACACCACTTCCCACCTTCTGCAATCTGAATAACTACCCTTCACTCCCACTCTCTGCTTTCTGTCTTGAAGCCAGCTAGCAATCCATTCTACCCTGTGTCCCCTGACTCCACATTCTCTGTTGTGGGGCGTCCTATCGAAGGCCTTTTGAAAATCCAGATAAATTACATCTACTGCATTACCATTGTCTACTCTTTATGTTATCTTCTGAAAAAAATCAATAAGGTTGGTCAAGCAAGATTTTCCCTTTTGAAATCCATGCTGATAATTCATTATCATATTTTTCTTTTCTAGATTTTCTTCTATTCTCTCTTTGAGTAGGGATTCCATTATTTTTCCTATCACCAATGTTAAGCTGACAAGTCTGTAATTCCCGAGGCATGTTCTGTCCCCATTCTTAAACATAGGAATTACATTAGCTATCCTCCAGTACTCGTACTATACCTTTTTCAAATGAATTATTAAATATGTGTAGTAATGGTTCTGCTATCTCTTCTCTAGATTCTTTTAAAATACATGGATGCAATCCATCCAGACCAGGTGCTTTATCTTCTTTCCTGACCTAATGAGGTCATTAAAATTTTTCCAACACTGTATCCAGGCCCTGGGCACCACACACCTACTTCTGACAGCCTCCGCTACTTGCAGCCATGCCTGTTTAGTCAGGGTGGCTGGCCTCTTCCTCCGATCCTGAAGAATCCCTTCTGGCCCTCACCACCTCCAGCATGACCTCCAGGGAAGAGTCAGAGATTAAGGGACAGCCTTCCAACATCTTCCTTCCATTTATTTGCCTCCATATGCCATCACAATCAAGGTTTCCTGCAGTCATTCTGACCCCTGCCGGGGTCCCTTGAAATAGAGATCCTTCATTGAAAGAGTGCAGGTCGGCACCATGATAGCACTCTGTGATTAGTCGGAAAACACGGAAGCAGGATGCTAATGCTGTAGATGAGTTAAAGAGCCACGGAAAAGCTCGCCGATAAAACAAAGTTTCTCGACCCACTACCAGCCTCTCGGCTGCCTGCAGGTCTGTTCAGATAAAATTCTGCCCAATATGTTTTTCCAAAAAACTTAAATGTGCTATTTTGTCAGAGGATTTAACACATTTATTTTTAAACTGGTTAGCACCTCTGCAGTTCTTGGAAAGGTAATGCCAGGCCTAATCTCACAAAATGTAAGGCACTGAGACTGTGCCAGAGTGTTCTCCACACAAATATGGCAGCCAGTTTTCATGTAAAAATACTGCATGTGGTTGGCTCTCACCGACGTTGTAACAAGTCAAATCTGAATGTTTAGATGAAGCCGTTTTGCTGTTTGTAAAATAATTTGCACTCAGAACCATATAAACCTTCACTACTGTAACCCTAGTTATTATACCATTCAACTTTATATAGGAATGCGGCAGAATACCAATTTCACAGAATGCAAGGAAGCAAGCACCAGCTCTAACACTGTTTTTGTGGACTGAACATTGACACTTTCAGAAATAATTCATCCTAAATATCTTTAATCCTAAAATCATGCAATGCATTTATGTCAATACTGAATAATGGCAGCCTTGTAAATTTTCACTCATGCCTGTTACCATTTAATGGCTCAGAACTTGATGAAGCATGTATGTCTTGAACTGGAGCTACAATTATTTTTGTGCCACAAATTGCTGCAAGTGTAAGTTGCTAATGGCACAACAAGGTCATCCATGACCCTGGTAAATGATGGAACAATGGTCTATTTCCTTAACCATCGAAATGTAAGGATAGAGAAAGAAACAGATAGAATGACAGAGAAAGGAAATAGGATAAAGCCAAGTTAGATACAAGAAAGATAAATAATGGGGGGAATTTTATAAGGCAAAGGGAGGCAGGTTTGGGTGCATGCAGGGAGTTAAATCCCTTAAAAGTGAGGTTGGGTCAGGAGCCTGACAACATCCTACCCTCTGCTGGCTTTCACCTGGGCCGGTGTGAAGGTGAGTGGGAAACCCCTTTGTAACTGTCAGGTAAGGCATTTAAATATTTTAAAAGGTCATTATGTACTGTTTTAACCAAGGATTCAGGCTTTAACAGCCAGTGAACCTATTTCCTGAGCTGTCAGCAAATCGCCAGGATTAGTGAGGTAAGTGCTCAGTGGGGAATTCTTCTTCAGTGAGACTGGCAGGTTGGGAACCCTTTGATCAGTGAAACTGAAGAACTGCAGCTATGCCCAGATGAGAGGCTGCAGTTCACAGCACTCCTCCTCTCAGAGTGCTACCACTGCTCGACAGGTGATCGCCAACTTCTTGGAAGTCTAGCAGTTCAATCACCTTCAGCTGCACTTCCTTGCTGCAGCCTTCACCACAGCATGGCAGCAGCTTATGCAGCTCTACCTTGCACCTCTGATGAAGAGCAAGAGGAGCAGCAACACCAACACCAACAGTACCAGCAGAAGCAGGAGCAACACCAGCAGCAGAACCAGCTGCCTTCTCCTCAGACACATGCTACTTCACAGGTCAGACAGGAAGGACACAGAGGGCTGAATTTTCCCAGATGGGCCGCAGTCACGATGTCAGCTTCAATTCTGGGAACCCATAAACGGCTGCAGTGGGACATTGGTCGAGATCTTTCTGCAGGCGGCCAATTAAGAAGCTGCCTCCGGGAGCCCCGTTCAATTAAAGACAGTGGACAGGAGAGGGAAATTGAAGGCCAATAGGATGGCCCGCACCGGGCGGTGGGCTCCGCTGAGGCAGGGAAGGCACTGCGATAGCACCCAGCTGCAGCATTGTGAAAAATTAAAAATCACGCATGGCTGCGGCAGTGCCTATCGCAACCCCGCAGGTCTGTGCTGGGGTGATTGGCAGGAGGTGTCAATTGTCCTCCAGGCCTGCCAGCAGGGGGCCACCTCCAGTTACCTGCTGGGCTCCAGCCTCAGTGAGAGGGGCCTGTCTACTCTCGAGAGGAGCCCAGCAGCGCCATCAACTTTCCCCCAATTGGCCCATTAACAGGTAGTCTCTGCCAAATTGATCCCGCCACCAGCAAGATCGCACAGAGGTGGGGGTATGTTGGGAAGCCGACCTGACATGTTATTTTCCAATTTTGTTCCCGGTCCCACCTCGACAGGCCTGGAAAAATTCAACCTGGTGATCCAGCTCCAAGGAGGCGAGATAGCCAACATGGTTTACAGGGAGAGGATCAGCTCTCTTGACAGGCGTGAGCACCAGTACCTCAGGAGGTTCAAGTTTTCATGGCAGGTCGTTGCTGACATCTGCAGCTTCCAGGAACAAGAGTTCCTTCCCTGTGGGTCAGGTGGACATGGATTGCCAGTGGCCCAGAAGGTGCCTGTCACTGGAGTGCATGAAGCTGTGGTTTTTGACTTTCTTTTCGCTGATGATTGTGCTCTAAATGCCTGTTCACAACAAGAAATGCAACAACGGCAATTAGGGATAGGCAATAAATGCTGGCCTGGCCAGCGACGCCCACATCCCATGAATGAATGAAAAAAAACAGCATGGACTGCTTCTCATCTGCATGCGATAACTTCTGTCTCACCATAGCACCAGAAAGACTGAAGTCATATACCAATCTGCCTCACGAAAGCAAACTATTACAGTTAATGGTCAAAGACTTGAAGCAGTTGGCAAATTTACCTACCTCGACAGCACCCTCTCCAGAGCAGCTCACATTGACGATGAAGCCAATAGCAGAATAATTAAGACCAGCCTTGCCTTTGGCAAGCTATGAAAAACTGCCCGGGAGCAAAGAGGAATTAGTCTTTCAACAAAAGTGTAAGTATACTGTCATGTCCAGTAAAGACATATCATATTCCTACTTTTAAGATATGAACTTTACTCAATGCAGGCTCTTTGAAATTGACTTCTCCTTTAAAAAAGTTCTGCAAGGTGTCTGCCGAAGGTCAGATGACCTGGCCTGTGTATTCAAACTGTCTCATTTTCTCAAAAGGACAAAAGGATACATTCCAGACTAAGAGGTGTCGACTAAACCCATTCTGGAACCATCAAGAGACATTCCCGAATTGAATGGTTTTCTTCTGAGACAAAGAAGTTGTGAAGTAAACACATCATAACAGAATAGTTCCCATTCAAACATTAATAGATAGCCATGGATTCCACATCCTTTGTGTGGTCGCACCAGGGAGAAGGCCATGTGCCCACTAACAGAAACTCTAATTTGATGGATTTTGACCTTTAAAAAGTAACCTTCTAGAGAGAGGAGAGATCACAGCAACATCACAGAAAAGCAGTCCAGCGAGAGGCTGTGGAAAGATCCAGCTGAAACAAGAAGAAGGCCTGCTGCTAATTCTACACTTGAACTCGGTGCAGCAGAGAACTGAAAGTGACCGCCACCTCCAGTCTGAGATCTTAACCACCAGAAATCTACAACACCTTAACAAGTTCAAGACTACAAACAACACAGGCCTGCATCATTAAAAGAGACTGTCCTATTTAAAAGATTCAACAGGTTTACTGTAAACCACAAACATTTACCACACCTTGAACTCTTACCCTCTACCTTCAATCTATCTTCTCGAGAGTGCACGAGAGCATGAATGCATATGTGAGTAGTGTTGCGAGGAATGAATATTGTTCAATAAATAGTTAATCTTCTGTTTTAAACCTACAAGAAAACCTGGCATTTGTCTGTTTAGTTGATCCTAAAAACACTTAGGGATTAACTCATCATTTTAAACAAAACACGAATGCAGTCAGTTGGGAGGTGAACAGTGGGGACCACCCACATCCTTTGCCATCTCTCCATACCAATACAATGCATTTGTCCTTCCCACACTCTTCTATGATTGAGAGACGTGGACAGTTTACTCCAGGCACACAAACAAGCTACACCACTTTCACATGACCTGCTTGTGGAGACTACTCAAGATCATATGGCAAGACCAGGTTCCTAATACTGAGCTTCTCTCCCTGACTGACATGCCGAGCATTCACACTCTGCTGAAGAGATCTCTGATAGGATGGGCAGGACATGTTGCCAGAGTGCCTGATGAGCACTGGCCAAAAAAGCTCTCCTATGGCGAGCTAACAGAAGGGAAATTTTCTCATGGAGGCCAGGAAAAGTGCTCAAGGACACTCTGAAGGTCGGACTGAACAGTTTCAACATCATCCCCTGAGACATGGGAGAAACTCACACAGGATTGCTAAATCCGGTGCAGTCTCATCAGCATAGGCAGCATCTCCTATGAATAGAACTGTCTCACACTGATCAACAGGAAACATGAGCTTCGCAAGTTCAGAGCCACATGCACCTCTTCTGCACCAACAATACATGTGTGTCCAACATGCAACAGATCTTTTGTGCTGAAATTGGACTGATTAGTCATCTTCAAACCTATTGCACCTGAAACTTTAACTCAATGAATTCTAGTTGATGTCATAGTCAATTTTGACCATGAAAGACAAACACATTGAAATCAAGGACACCCAATTGAGCAATGGCAGCTTTACTTACAGCTGTATTATCAATCACTATTTTTTTCAGCTTTTCAAGAACATATTAAGATTTATATCCCACGATTTAGCTGGTGCAAAGATTGATCAAATTAACATATGGCCAAAAAACCTAATTGAAAAATTATTGCATGCAAAGTTGCATCTTTTCTTTTTCATTATTGGGACGGGAGAGGGAATACCAATAGGTAGTTCCATAATTTGGACTATTTTCCCATTTATGTATGACCTCAGGTTAACATAGTCTCATTTCACTAGCGCACCATATTGTAATCTTGAATTTGATCAGTAAGAAATAGGAGTTGATCAGCTGAATGGCATCTCTATAACCTGGTTTATATTTCAGAATATTGTATAATTACAACTATAGGAACATAAGAAGTAGTTTTGTGTTTTTCTTTTTGGCTAGCTCGATGCGCCAGTGGTGGAGGGAGTGAATGTTTAAGGTGGTGGATGGGGTGCTGATCAAGCGGGCTGCTTTGTCCTAGATGGTGTCAAGCTTCTTGAATGTTGTTGGAGCTGCACTCATCCAGGCAAATGGAGAGTATTCCATAACACTCCTGACTTGTGCCTTGTAGATGGTGGACAGGCTTTGTAGAGTCAGGAGGTGAGTTATTCACTGCATAATTCCCAGCATCTGACCTGCTTTTGTAGCCACACTATTCAAAGGGCTGGCCCAGTTAATTTCCTGGTCAATGGTAACCCCCAGGATGTTGACAGTGGGGGATCCAGCAGTTAATTCTGTTGAATGACAAGGGGAGATAGTTAGATTCTCTCTCGGAGGTGGTCATTTCCTGGCACTCGTATGGCACTCTTACTTGCCACTTATCAGCTCAAGCCTGAATGTTACCCAGGTCTTGCTGCATTCGGGCATGGACTGCTTCTGTATTTGAAAAGTCTGGAATGGTGCTGAACATTGTGCAATCATCAGCAAACATCCCTACTTTGGACCTTATGATGGAGGGGAAATCATTGATGAAGCAGCTGAAAATGGTTGGACCTAGGAGACTACCCTGAGGAACTCCTGCAGCAATGTTTGGGGTTGAGATGATAGACCTCCAACATCCACAATCATCTTCCTTTGTGTTAAATATGACTCCAACCAGTGGAGAGTTCTCCCCCGATTCCCAATGACTTCAGTTTTGCTAGGGTTCTTTGATGCCATTCACAGTCAAATGCTGCCTTGAAAGGCAGCCACTCTCACTTCACCTCTGGAATTCAGGTCTTTTGTTCATATTTGTACCAAAGCTGTAATGAGGTCAGGAGCCGAGTGTCCCTGGAAGAATTCAAAGGGAACATCAGTGAGCAGGCTACTGCTGGACAAGTGCTGTTTGGTAACACTGCCAATGACAACTTCCATCACTTTGTTGGGGATTGAGGGTCGGCTAATGGGGCGGTAACTGACCAGGTTGGATTTGTCCTGCTTTTTGTGGGCAGGACATTTCTGTGCAATTTTTCATATTGAGTGGTCTGCACGGAATGTCCTCAAGGCCCTACGGGAAAAGGAAACGGTGGATCCTGTCGGATGGTTCCCCGAGCAGACCGTCAAAGTCATTTGGCGGAATGCCTCATCACCAGAACTTTCAAACAAGCACCAAGACGTAGCTTGGCTGGTGGTGAGAAGGGCCCTCCCCGTCAGATCCTTCATGCACACCCGAAGTCTCGCCCCCTCCGCACAGTGCCCCCGCGTTGGCTGTGGTGGGGAAGAGACGGTCGCACACCTCCTCCTGGAATGTGCCTTTGCAAAGCAGGTGTGGAAAGAGATGCAGTGGTTTTTGTCAAGGTTCATCCCAAGCAGCTCTGTAACACAGGAGTCTGTGCTCTATGGGCTGTTCCCAGGGACGCACACCGAGACAAACATCAACTGCTGCTGGAGGACTATCAATTCGGTGAAAGACGCCCTTTGGTCTGCCCGAAACTTGCTGGTCTTCCAGCGCAAAGAGTTGTCCACCACCGAATGTTGCAGACTGGCACATTCCAAGGTCCAGGACTACGTGCTGAGGGACGCACTAAAGCTTGGGGCAGCCGCAGCAAAGGCTCAATGGGGAAAGACCACAGTGTAAGGTTCCCCCACCAAGCTGGACTGAGGAGCTGGATCCATGGGAAACCCCTCGAACTGTATCGTTAATATTCTGAATTGCTGTAAATGTAAAACTGTAATTGACATGACAATTGTGAAACGGAAGGGTTGGGAAGAAACTCATGACAGTATTGAAGGAAACTGATCTCCCTTGCAATGTTTGTATTTTTTGGTGCTGTTTGGAAACTGTTTGGCAATGTAATTGTTACAGATTTTTATGAATAAAGTATATTTTGGAAATAAAAAAAAATTTTCATATTGTTGGGTAGATGCCAGTATTGTAGCTGTACTGGAACAGCTTGGCTAGGGGCGCGGTTAGTACTGGAGCACAAGTCTTGAGTACTAGAACCGGGTTGTTGTTAGTGCCCAGAGCCTTTGCAGAATCCAGGGTCTTCAGCCGTTTCTTGATATCTGTGATATCGGAGACCTCAGAAGGAGGCTGAGACAGATTACCCACTCGGCATTTCTGGCTGAAGATGGTTGCAAATGCATCAGCCTTGTCTTTTGCACTGACGTGCTGGGCTCCCCATCATTGAGGATGGGGATGTTCCCTCCTCCGGTTAGTTGTTTAACTGTCCATCACCTTACACAGCTGGATACGGCAGGACTGCAGAGCTTTGATCTGATTCGTTGGTTGTGGGATCGCTTAGCTCTGTTGCATGCTGCTTTCACTGTTTAGCATGCATGTAGTCCTGTGTTGTAGCTTCACCAGGTTGGCATCTCATTTTTAGGTATGCTCCTGGCATGCTCTGCTGCACTCCTCATTGAAACAGGGTTGATCTTTGGCTTGATTCAGAATGCAAAGCCATAAGTTGATAAGAGCCCAAGCTCAAGGGCTTCAAAGTATGTGCAGGGGGACTGCTGGAGTTTAACCAGCTGATACCACAAAACTTAACAGCATATATCACAGGTAAGTTCCCTGCTGCTTGTCCACCCAATGTTACATTTACAGGCTATCTGAAGCGGAATTACAGGAGGTCAACCTCCAGTGAATGGTGTATGGCAGAGCTGACTTGCTCACGTTTGTTATGGAGGGTTCACTTGGCCCCAAACTTTCATTGCCAATTATGTCACCTTGGAACCAACTCAATGGCAAAAAGGCTTTTTTTTAATTCATTCATGAGACATGGGCGTCACAGGGAAGGACAGAATTTATTGTCCATCCCTAATTGCCCTTGGGAAGGTGGTGGTGAGCCACCTTCTTCAATACAACTGTGCGACTTGCTAGGCCATTTCAGAGGGCAGTTAAGAATCAATCACATTGCTGTGGGTTTGGAGTCACATATTATTACAGACAAATAGGAAATGATAGAAGTGGTTTCCCTTTTCACCTCTCAGGAACAGGCTAGAGGCAGGGGGGGGGGGGCCCATAAAATTGAGTGGGAGGTGGAGGGTGCCGTTCCCATCGTCTTCATGCCCCCATGCAATTTTACGAACAACGGCAGCAGTGACAAACGGCTCGCCTGCCCCAGGCCAATTAAGGCCCTTAAGCGGCCATTAAAACCTGGCGGCCTCCTTTCCGGCTGGGGGGGCCCACCTGATCAGGCACCATGTGCCCCACAGAGGCCCCCCCATATGGCACAAGCCACCCCCACTACAGCACAATACCCCCCCTCCCCGCAACTTACCCCACCTTGCCTTGCCAGGGCCCAGCTGATCGTCCCCATCAAGGTCCCACACACTTACCTTAATTCCGGGGTCTCCTCCATTGCTGCTCCACTCGCGGCGTGCAGTCCCAACAGTGGCCACCGCTCCTAATGGTGCTGCTGGACTGAAGAGCTGCAGGCCAATGGGACTTCCTGCCTCAGAGGAATGAAAGTCCCACCCAAGGCCAATTAAGGGCCTGGAGCACAAGAATGATGGCGTGGCTTCCAGGCTCAGCAGAGGCAGGCTCGCCACCGACTTTTTTGGTTGGTGGGTGGGGTCTCCAGCCCAATATAAAATTCTGGCGAGTGTTTATATTAGAATTGTGTTTTAATCCTTGAGCGTTTTAATGGCCAATAAACAGACAAATGACAGGTTTTCTCGTAGGTTTAAAGAAAGATTAGTGTTTATTAAACAAAACCCTAAAATTCGCAACTTCACCCACACACATACACACACCACGCACAAACACACACTGCACCCACACAAGAGAAAATAGAAGTCAAAAGATAGCATGCATTTAGGTGTGGTGTTTTAAAAAAGAGTTTGTTGTGAAACCTTGTTTGTTTTCCTGGGAGGAAAATTTAAACAATGTAGGCCTGTCATTCCTTTGTTACTGGTTCACTGGAGTCAAGCTTTGGGGAGTTTCAGGTGGATGGGTGCTTGGCTGCAGACTTCGATGATGAAGATCCTGTTTCAATCTCTCAGATGGGGAGTTTTCAAAGGTCACCTTTTCGTCTCTGCCTCTAGGTAGTTTTCAAGGATGATATTCAGCAGGGTCATCTTCTTGGCTGGAATAAATCTCTTTTAGCCTCCTGGCTGTTGGCTTTTGTCTCTGATTTAGCTTTCTACACAGAAAAATCTTTTCAGAAAAGAAAGCTTTATTAGGCTTGGTTTCTGTCAGGTGACCAAAGTTGCTCTCTCCTGGTGTTTTCAGACAACGTCTCAGAATGTGTGGCCACTGTTAGACAATGGTGTTTGAAAGTTGTTCATCTTGATAAACTGGTGTTTGGTCACAACTACGAGGGTCGGGAGACACTAGGGTCTGAATTTTCTTTTCCCGCTGAAAATGGTGGCCTGCACGCATAGGCCGCACGCCACCATGCCACCGCAATCTAGTGCGCAGTGGCTCATTTAAGTATGCACGGCGGGCCGCCCCTCCCCAAATCATGTGGTGGGGGCAGACTCAGCGACGCCGTAAATGGTGTCGGCTGCCTCTGCGCAGGGGCTGGCGCCATTTTTAAGGGGCTGCTAGACCTGCCACATGATCTGCAGAGTTGAACCCTGTAACCCCACCAACTACACCGCAAATAAATTCTCACCCCGTTTTTCCCCACAAAATACTTATATTGCAGAGTTTCCCTCTCCCCCCGCACCCAAATACTTAAATTGCCGAGTTGACTTTCCCTCCACTCCAACTGCACAAAGTGCAGAGGTCACCCCTTCCCCCTGCTACACCACAAATGCAGAGTTGACCCCGCCCCTCCACTCCATTAAGAATCCAAAGGTCCCCCTTTCCTTACCTTGGTGGCACCAGCTTTCCCTGGACAGGAAAGTGAAGGCATGTGAGTGCCACTGTCGCATGGAAGATCCCGAACAGCGAGTAAGATCACGGGAAATGTATGTAAATGTATTCATGAGGTTTATTTAAATATTTAAAGTCGGGTCCCGTTGTTGAGTGGCGGGGTGAGGGGCCGCCACGGAGCCTTGCCACTGCTGGGAAGATCCACACTACAGCAGATTGGCAACAGGCGCCAACGTCAAAAACAACTCACAGCGTCACTTGGCAGCTTCATGTGCTGCACTTGTGGCAGAACGTCCCTCTCAAGGACTGACCGTCACAGCCATCAGCAAAGGTGCACCAAGAGAAGACACCCCACCTAAATGGATTGTTTGCTGCATGTCCATCATCTTTCGTAGATGGAAGGATGCCAACCAGCATTCCAGCTTTATTTAATTAGTTGAATTTCAATTCCCCATGCTGAGAATTGAACTCATCTTTCGATCATGGGTCCAGGCCTCTAATTTGCTAGTCCAGTAACATAAGTACTATGTTACAGTACACCATAAGCTTACCATCTGCTTGCCATCCTAACAAGGGGAAGAACAGGTAGCAGGGACTCCTCAGGGCTAACATAAATATACAAGAACACAGCTATTCACTGCCATTGTCTTTGTGACCACATCTTGGATACAAACTATAGTCTATCGAATGGCAACATTTGTTTGACTCTGTGCAACCTACTCATGCTGGATATTGAACGCTACATCTGAGTACATTTTCTCATACCTAGCCTTCCGGTAATGCCTTCCAGCTGCTGTTATTCCATGTTTCAGACTATTCTCATCTTGCTGTGCATAAATTGGTTGCTATGTTTCCTACATTACATCAGTAACTACACTTCAAAAGTACTTCATTGGCTGTAAAGCACATTGGGATGTCATCCAGTTGTGAAAGATGCTATATAAATGCAAGTCTTTCTTTCTTTTGCTTTATATCAGACATCCACCTTCAGCACAGTAGAGCTATGCAGAGCAACTTACAACATGCCCGCCATCTTGATATTAGGCACACTCACATCTAATACCATATATCATGCTTATTTGGTGACCAGTTTTACATTTGGTTCTACCAAAGAAATGTGCCTACCATGGGGCTCACTCTCTCTTCACTACTCAGTGACGGGTGAGTGTAAGCTGGAGCCCTTCCTCTCAGTGAACATTTCCTCTTTTTGCCACAAATCCTCCTCTGAGTTCTATTCTGGATTTCACATGTGCCATAGGCCTAGGACAGTGCTGATAACACATTAGCCACTAGTCACCATTCACAGGTGGCTAATTCTGAATCCTGATGTGCATAATTGCATTCCTGGTCAGTAAATAAAAATGAACAGTCGACACCATTGTTAGGCATGTGATCTCAATAGTCATGATTTGTACAGTGTCTGCATTTATATTTTAACCTTTCTGTACATTTGTTAGTTAAACTGTTAGGTGAAAAGCAGAATGTGCAAGTGTTTTTTGATCATTTTGAGTGCTTTACTTCCTTGGTTACTGAATGACGGTAGATGTTTGTTAAGTAAATTATTTGTCAGTATATACGTGTACAGTATGTGATGGAGTTTTCGTGTGTAGACTGTGTTCTATACAGCTGACCTATTGATTGGACTTTTAGATGATATGACTTTAGTTTCAAAGCTTGTGTTTTTTTTTCTGAGACAGTCATTTACTGGAAATGAAACCAAAAGCTCCAGAGAGTTCTGAAAAGACAATTCTGGTCCTAACTATCTTGAAATACATAGTCTTACAATCAGAGGTGTGACCAGAGACATGTAACTGGAGCTCAGGTTTCAGTTTTGAAGAATACTGTGCTGTGGGTGGAAGTAAAAACAGCTAGCTGTTGTTTTAAAGAGAAAAGCTGGGAGCTACAGGTTGTTGTGCTTACAGAGACACTGTTTGAAATTGTAACAGGCTGTGAGGACTGACTGCAAAACAGCAAGTTGAAGAAGTTGTTTTGGCTGCAAGCAGAACAGCCTGGACTCTGAGAACTGACCATTGGTGAATACGACTTATGGCAGCTGTCTTCGGTGACTTAAAGAGTTATCAGTGGAACCACGGCATCAGGACGTTGTGGGCGAGGCCGAGGTTGTTCGAGAGGTGACAAGACTGAACCATTAAAGGGAAGACTGCATCACTCGCTATTGAGAAGACATCATTACTTTTGTGTCTGTATCCTGGAGGACAGGACTTGGAAAACTACTAGAGGAAGTTCCTAATTTTGATGTACTTTGGAATTTTTTGGCGCATCTTGCTGATTGGACAGGCGTTTTCCAATAATACTATTGCATATGGCTAAAATGCTGCCATCGTAATCACACCTGTGGCTAGTCAGTATTTCTACTAGACAACACTGGTCAAAGAATTCTGAATACTTAAGAAGAACTGTTTAGAACTAGTCTAATATTTAATAAGCTTAAACTAAGCTGGAACTTTACAGTTATTGAACTTAATCCAAACCACTCTATTTTTTAAGGTTATCCTCTTTAGGTAATGATTCAAACTTACACACTCCACCTTAAAAATGTAGTGAACAGTGAGTTTGTATTATTACCTAAAAAGGTTGATTGATTTATGATGCTGCTGTTATACATTATTTAATCATCTCAATCTTACAGAATCATATAAAAAGTGTCAGAAACATTGGCTTGGATTTTGCAATAGTAATGATGGCAAACACTATCAGTGTTTGCCATCATTATTCCTCTGAAACTGACAGCAGAATTCTGGAGCCTGCACATGCGCAGTTAAACATGGAAATTAGAAGCTGCTTTCAGTGATTCAACCCTGCTCCATAGGGTGCGCTGTTGAAGTCCCCTGAGATTACAATCAATTAGAAATCACTGAATTGACAATAACTTGCTATTTTACGCAATATATCTCACTGTAAAACCCCTTGAAAAAGGTATAACTTGTTGAATGAGGTGTTACTGGGTTTTAATAGCATACTAGGTTCATAATTACTGATGAAAAACCTTTCTGACCCTGAAAAACTAACTTTATATTTGTGGAATGTCAATTTCTCCATTATGATAAAAGAAAAATATATATTTAAAAAATAAAGTTTGTTTATTATATTTCAGCTTCTCCCTTCATCCCATGTGTATATCACAAACATTTATTTCGCTGTTGGAAAAATTTAATTCAAAGTGAAGGATAATCAGTGCATTTTACTTCCCAGTTTGCTGCCTGCAAGCAATGTGATTGGAGGCTTACCCTGCTTGATGACATCACTGTTGCTGGATGCCTGAAGAGTCACTCGACCTGGCACCAGATTCAAACATCAGAAAAGGGGAAATTCATGCCACAGAGATAGTTAGATTTTAGTGGGAAGCTTTCTTCGAGGTCAGCAACGAGTGCTGTCACTTCACTGCTGATTGTGTAATCAGGGCCATTATAAACAATTCTCAAAGTAGGTACTTTCTTGAATTGCAATGTCCTGAAACCTTTCCATCATTAAACAATGGCTTCTCTTCGACATTTACTTTGGTACCAAGTCATGTTACCTTGCTCAGTTTGCCTGTTCCTAAAATAATTGTTGTTTTCAGCAAAATCTACCTCCTTGTAAAATATCCTGGAAAGGTATACTGGCACTGAATTTGCAAATTAATTCTTATCTGTAATCAGTTGATTGATTCTTAAAGAAATCAAAAAAGAGGGCAAGATTTCATACCTGGTTCCAATTTGCTAAAATTGATGACTTTAAGGTGACCAATCGCTTAACACAGCCTCTTGGAACAGGAACAAGATGACATTTTAGGGCAGAAAATTGCAATTGGCAATCTCTAGATTCATTTGTATTCCGTTCACTGCCTCTGTTTCACTCTCTATGCCTGTTCTTAGTTGCAGCAAATCCAAAGATTTGCCACTCTGTATTATGTCAACCATTTTGCACCAAGAACTTTATAGGAATTCCCATTATTTTCAAAATGAACTTTCTGTTTTGTTGGTCTCCTTTGGGCAGAAAGGAGTTAAAAGAAAGTTAATCTCCTTGTAATTTCAACAATTAAATAGCAATGGGACTGAACTTAATTAGTACCTTTCACATGTGCTAGCATAATAATTAAAGCTACATGCTCCACAGACCTTTAACATCACACATTTTTATCTGTTTAAAAATAATGAATGCGTCAATCACCACCATAGGTTTTAAAAAATGCATTTAAAAAATACTGTTTGAACAGTGAGCACTGATCATAACTTTGTAGAAATTTGCTACCGGTTCAGTCCAATTGTGTTACTAGTTTATCTACAACAAAAATTTCCTTATTTACATATTTTTGTTGTCTGAACTATCTAACTTTTACGCATCAAAATCGTATTTCAGTAAAGGGTTTATGCCTCTATATAAGAATGTGAATGATTAAATTGATTGAAATGACAACCTTCTGTGATTCCAGCTGTGGAAAACAAGCTTTGCCTTTCTTCTTCCTGCCTCTTGTTCCTCTTTTCTTTTCCTTGAGGTTAACAACTCTTGCAAATTGATGTGAATTAACATGTAGAGTTGAACTATTGATTTATGCCTACCATGCAGCAGTTCTATATCAAATATGACCATGTATGGGTAATATAAAATTTCAGGAGGTAGAAGGATCAAAGATATTCATTATTGTCTTTACCATAGGATGCCCATGTCAAGCTGTAAACTACAACCACTAGACCAAATAGAAGTCTCCAGAACACCTGAAAAGGAACAAACGTGTAAATTGCATTGAAATATGAAGTGTCCCGCTGGAAAATATCCTTGTAAATGTTGCAGAATAGACTTGGACAGCTACTCCATAAAATTGCCCCATGATAGTTTTACATATATGTGGATTGAGATGGAGAGCAAAAGAGATGGCATAATTTAAGCCATCTGTAATGGTATCAGCCTCACCTGTAATGGTAGCATTCTCACCTCTCAGTAGCTTGTGGGTTTAAGTCCCACTCCAGGGACTTGAGCACAAAATCTAAGTGACACTCCGTAGGTGCCAGCTTTCAGGTGAGATGTTAAACTGAGGCTCTCTCAGCTCCGAGCAAAAGATGCCACAACACAACTTCAAAGATGTGCAAAGGGTTTCTGTCCGGTCTCCTGGCCAATAATTATCTCCCAACTAACTCCACTAACAACAGTTTATCCGATCCTTATTACATTGCTTTTAGTGGGATCTTGCTGTGTGCAATTTAGCTGATGCATTTCCTGCATTACAACAGTGTTACAACCAGGTGAGAAAGGGGTCTAGGGGTTCCCTCTCAAACTTTGCCTTGTTTAACCATAACAGGGTTTAATTTTTAAAACACTGTGTTTTTAGCTTCCCCTCAATGAATCCTTGAACACTGCTTTCCAATTGCAAGGCAAAGAAATCAAATCAGATAGGTTTTCTTAGATTTAAACAAGAAAGGTGGAAGTTTATTAGCCTTAAACTCTAATTCGGTTAACGACCACGAATACCCGACGCGACCACGCTAGCATGCATACGCGATAAGCACACAAGCAGATAGAGACAGCAAAAGTAGAAAGAATAAAGGCTACAAATTTGAGGCAATAGCTGGGTTGTAATTACAGTCCTTTGAGTTCAATCTGGAGTCCTTGGTTGCCGGTAAGTCTTGCTGTTCATTGGGACGCAGTGCACGCTTTAACTTGTTTCGATGTAGGAGTCTTTTCTCTCTTGAGGTTTAAGTGACTTCAGTGGGTCCGGAGGTTTGTGAGAAAGCGAGGGAGAGCAAGCCAGGAGATAGGCTGTCTTGTTCCAGTTTCAGTTACAATCTGCAGTCTGACTTCAAACTGTCCTGTGTTTAGTTCAAAAAGCCTGGACCAGCCAGTTAGTCATGTGACCAGCTGGCTTAACCACTCCTGCGTTTGTGGATTCCAAAGCTCTCGGTGGGGAGATGTAGTGCTGTCCCCAACCCCGGCAAGATGTGGATCACCATTGCCCAGCCCAATCTCTGTTAATTGAATCAGTGAGCAATTCTTTTGTCTCTCCAAGCACTGTCTTTTAGTATGCAAATTAAAGCCTGGCTCGGGTATAAAATTAAAACCTGACCCAGACCCGACCCGACCACAGCCAACCCAAATGCGACCCGAGCCCTTCTCTTTTCACGCCTGACCCAACCTGACATGAATCTCCTTCATCTGTTCTGGCAGCAGGTTATTCCTGCAGCTGGTATTGTGGGGAATCATGGGTAAGCCTGATCCCGTGACTTCCCTGAAGCAGTATCCAGCCTGACCTGAGTCGAGACCGAATGCTGGACTTGGAATTTCGACCCGATCCAACCCAAACCCGACACATGTAGTTGGGTCTAGACGGGTTCGGGTCGGGTAGCCAGGTTTTAATGCAAATGTCCTCCAGCCAAGTGTCTGGTGATCTCTTGTAGAACAAGCCATTTCTTCACTCCAGCAACAGTTTAAAATTAATGTCCATATGACAAAATTAATATGCCTCATTCTTGGCAGGCGGGGTCTTCATGACACCTCCACACCCAGCAGAATGAAATGCAATTTTTTTCTTAAAGAGCATTTCATTAAAAGGGACTCGAGAGAAGATAAGTACAGGAAAACACACATGCATCTCTCTCATTCAGTCAGAAATCCTAACAGTTGTTACAGCATGTTTTTTCTTGGCAGCAGTGCTGATTTAAACTGCCCTTTTTGACATCCCAATAAACATGTGGTTTTTGGGGCAGTTTTTCAGTTTGCACATTTCCATGACTGCTTAGGGTGTCTTTGTTCTTGTTGAGGTCTGCAGGGGGAGGGTTAGATTTAATTAGCCCCAGGTTGGACTTCTGCTTAGGGGCGGTGACAGTGGACGGTTCCACTTTAAACTCCCTTTCAGTGTTTTGATGAGTCATTTTCACCTTATGGGATGGCTGGTTTCCTGTTTTCCTGACTGTGGAGGAGGATTCTTTGCTAATCTTCCCTTTTTCCTCTGGGACACTTTTGCTTGCAGGTATTTGCGCAGATTCTGCTGCACTCCCCCGTGGCACTTCGACTAGGTGAGACATCTCCCTCACAGTTTCTGTGCCCTCTTGAGGACTTTCTTTGTCTCTGCAAGTTCCTGTAAATGCTGTTAGCCACACTGGTGGGGTGCTTCTAGTGTCTGCATTTAAATAAGAGGATGTGGTTTCTAACTTTTCAAATATTTCGGGGTTGGCTGACTGGACAGTAGGGGTTTCCATTTGGGATTCCTCTCGGACGTCATTTAACATGCCCTCTTGGTCCCTTTTTACCCTTTCTTTTCTAACCTTTTGCCAGACGTATGCCTGCCTGTCCCCTTTGTTCTCGGCAGGGGTCCCTTACAGTTCACCAGCCCTCTGCTGAAGGGTCCTCCAAACTCCAAGACAGGACTTGGGGATGCAGATTTCATGGCAGATTGGGGTTTCCCCTCAACCTGGCACATGTGGCATCTCCTGCAGTACTCCACCACATCTTTGTGGAGTTTTGGCCAGTCAAACTGCTGTCTTATGCGGTCTTTGGTTTTTTGTATACTGACATGTACAGCCACTGTAATCTCATGGACCAATCTTAATATTTCTCTCGGTTACTTCTGCAGCATCAATAACTGCTGAACCACTGTCCGCTCCTTGCTCTCAGGTCTGTGAGGATAACTCCATTTCCTCATCAGTACCTCATTCTTTAAATAGTAGCAATCAGGGACTCCCTCTGCTTCAATTTCAGACTGGGCAGCCTGTGCTAACTCTCTCAATACCGGGTCAGCTCGCTGAGCCTCAGCTAGGGAAGATCTATTTAACTCATTCCCTGGGTCTTCTAACTTTCCAAAGAAAGTCTCAGACAGACAGACCTCATGGTCATCTGCCTACAGTGCCAAATCAGTCTCCTCTGGGGTAGCTGGTTTGATCATGGCCTGACTCACTACACTTGCAGGGAAACTGCAGGGAACCATCTCCTGCCACTGCCCTGTTTCTCTGACGTCCTGCAGTCTTTCTTTCTCTACTGGGGAAGCTACCACCTTCGTCCCCGGCAGATCATTACCTACAAGCAGGTCAATCCAGTCCACAGGCAAAATAGGGACAATCCCAATGGTCACCAGTCCCAAAACTAGGTTGCATTCCAAGTGCATCCAGTGTAAAGGTACAAGCATACACTGCCCTCCAATACCATTCACCACCATTCTGGTGTTCACTGCACTCTCTGGGGGAAAGGTCAAGCCTTTTCCCAGTAAAAGGGATCTAGTGGCACCTGTGTCCCTGAGAATTACTATGGACTTGCTTGCCCCACTTGAGGGGTATGGGTTACTTTCCCTTCAGACACAAGACCCTGATAACCTTCGGGAATCCTATTAAATTTTCCTGCACGCAATCGTATGCTTGCTGGGTCTCACTCTTACTGCAGTTAAAGCCACAGCTTGTTCCGCTGTGCTTTCCATCAGAGTCCCATCTCCTTCACTGAGTGGGTGTGCCCTGATTAACCCTACAAGATTTTCCCTTTAATTTCCAGCAGTCAGCTCTTAATGCCCTGCTTTATTATAATGGAAGCACACAGGTCTCCGGGTCTCACTCCTACTCATAGCACCTTCCTTTTTGGCTGGAGGAGGGCCCCCTGTGTCTCCTGCTTTTCTTTCCCTCCCAGGACTGCTTGGGCTGCAATCACCTTCCCACCATTTTTCCTTTTTGGATTTGTGGGGGTGATTAGGAAAGGTTTTCCCCTGGAAAACCAACTTATAAATGAGAGCAAACTCATCAGCCAGAACTGCTGCCTGATAGGCTCTGTGAACCTTCTGTGCCTCGACGTGTGTTTTTATGGAGAGTGGGAGATAGTTTTTAAGTTCTTCCAGCAAAATTACTTCTCTGAGAATTTCATAGCTGAGCTGCACTTTAAGAGCCTTCAGCCACTGGTCAAAAGCCAGCTGCTTATTTCTCTCAAACTCCAGGTAAGTTTGATCAGCTTGCTTCGTGAGGATTCTAAACTTCTGGCGATAGGCTTCTGGTACTAACTCATATGCCCCGAGGATAGCATTTTTTGTCAGTTCATAATTGGATGAACTCTCATCTGGCAACATGGAATAAACCTCATGGGCTTTTTCGGTTAGCTTGCTTTGTAGCAAGAGAGTCCAAGCCTCAGCTGGCCACTTAAACTGCCTTGCCAGTTTTTCAAAAGACACAAAAAACGCTTCCACGTCTCCCTCATTGAATTTTGGGATCAGTTGGGAGAGTTTTAACAATTCTGTACCCAGCCCAGAATTACGCTCCTCCATATTGGCCATGCTTTCACTGGGGTTACTCTGTCGCTCCCTAGTTAACTCAAGTCACCTTAGCTCTCTCTCTTTGCATTCCTTCTGGAAGGCTCTTTCTTTCACTCTCCCCTCGGCTCTTCCTTTCACTCTCCCCGCTCTCTCTTTTTCTTCACGTTCCTTCTGGAAAATTCTTTCTTTCTCTCTCTCCTGTCTCTCTCTTTCTCTTTCCCTGTTTTCTAATTCATGTTTCCTCTGTTCTAATTGTATCTTTGCTAGCAATACCCTGTCGGAGTCTATTTCTAACCCTGTTTCTGCTTCTTCAGATTCAAGAGAAAAATGGTTGGCCACTAGTCTTAGGAGTTCAGACTTTGAGCCTTGCCACGTACAGTGATCCCACACTGTTCAGCCATTTTCCTCAACTCCTCCATAGACAGTGCTTTTAACTTATCCCAAGTTACTTCACCCTGGCTTGGGGAACTACTAGCTTCAGTCGCAGACATGTTAGTATTCTAGCACACACAATCACAAGAAAACCTGTACTGAAATCTTTTCTCTTTTTTGATTGGTATCAATTTGGCTTCCCGCTTCCAATTTCCTCATTTGTCTGTGGGTCAAATTCAGAAAGCTAGCCTCCAAATTTCTATTGTGACAAGTGAGAAAGGGGTCTAGGGGTTCCCTCTCAGTCTTTGCCTGGTTAACCGTAACAGGGTTTAATTTTAAAAACACCATGTTTTTAGTACCCCCCTCAGTGAATCCTTGTTCACTGCTTTCCAACTGTGAGGCAAAGAAATCAAATAAGACAGGTTTTCTTAGATTTAAACAAGAAAGGTGGAAACTTATTAACCTTAAACTCTAATTCGGTCAATGACTACGAGTAGGCGACGTGACCATGCTAGCATGCATACGCGATAAACACACATGCAAACAGAGACAGAAAAAATAGAAAGAAAAAAGGGGGAAAGTTTGAAGCAATAGCTGGGTTGTAATTACAGTCTTCTAAGTTCAATGTGGGGTCTTTGGTTGCCGGTAAGTCTTGCTGTTCGTTGGGGCCCAGTGCACGCTTTAACTTGTTTCAATGTAGGAGTCTTTTCTCTCTTGAGGTTTAAGTGACTTCAGTGGGTCCGGAGGTTTGTGAGAAAGTGAGAGAGAGCAAGCCAGGAGAGAGGCTGTCTTGTTCCAGGTTCAGTTACAATCTGCAGTCTGACTCCAAACTGTCCTGTGTCTAGTTCAAAAAGCCTGGACCAGCCGATTAGTCATGTGACCAGCTGACTTTACCACTCCTGCGTTTGTGGATTCCAAAGCTCTCGGTGGGGGCGGGTGTAGTGCTGTCTCTCACCCCGACAAGATGTGGATCACCATTGCCCAACCCAATCTCTGTTAATTGAATCAGTGAGCAATTATTTTTTCTCTCCAAGCACTGTCTTTTAGTATGCAAATATCCTCCAGCCAAGTGTCTGGTGATCTCTTGTACAACAAGTCATTTCTTCACTCCAGCAACAGTTTAAAATTAATGTTCATATGACAAAATTAATATGCCTCATTCTTGGCAGGTGGGGTCTTCAAGACAACAGCGACTAAACTTCTAAAGTACTTTATTGGCTGTGAAGCACATGCTGAGGTTCTGAAAGCCGTAAGCCTTTTTTTTTTCTCAGTCAAGCATGAGTAAGTCAGAAGCACAGAGCAGCAAAAAAGAAAAGCATTAAAAGCACAAGGCTAGAGTTTCCGCTTGAGGCGCAATTGGTAATTCTAGTACAAGTTGCATCCGTTTCACAAAGTCATTTGTTTTCCTGAGTTTCTCCTCAAATGTCATTTGAATATCACTGAATGCAAAATCCTTCATGAACCAGCGCAATCAGGCAATGTTTCAAAACGTAATTTTAAAAAAAAACTGCTTAAAAATATTCCTTGATATATTTAAAGTTTGATTAATACGCTGAAAATGGGTTTATCACAAAAAATAAGCATTTTAAATCACAGTGTCAATCTAAAAATGACATAAAAAATATACAAAACTACTTTATAATTAGATTGGGATACAGTAGTCAGTGTTTTTAGTAAATTTAAAAAATAAATTTATTCAAAGCCATTCAAAACGTATCTATTCAGTTTCCTAACACCCAAAAGTTCCATTTTCATTTTTGGAGCCTCCTCAAAGACCTGCAATTGAATGCAATTGGCAGAAACTCACAATGGTGATTAATTCACCTTGGAGTGTGCCAGTTTTGTGGGCAGGCCTGCTTCTAGCACAATGTTTTTAAAACTAGCGCAAAAGATCACGGAATCTCTAGTTGCGCTGAACCCAATTTGTGCTTAAAGTTCTGTGACCTTTTGCGTCAGTTACTCCGATATCAGGGGAATTGCGCCGAAAATACCTACGCAATCAAACAGAAACTCCAAGTGAGTCTTTAACTGGAGCTATTTTCTCATATGGACGGCCACCGGCCGTCCATGTCTCCGTTATAAAGACGTCTGCAAACGCGACATGAAATCGTGTGACATTGATCACAAGTCGTGGGAGTCAGTTGCCAGCATTCGCCAGAGCTGGCGGGCAGCCATAAAGACAGGGCTAAATTGTGGCGAGTCGAAGAGACTTAGTAGTTGGCAGGAAAAAAGACAGAGGCGCAAGGGGAGAGCCAACTGTGCAACAGCCCCAACAAACAAATTTCTCTGCAGCACCTGTGGAAGAGCCTGTTACTCCAGAATTGGCCTTTATAGCCACTCCAGGCGCTGCTTCACAAATCACTGACCACCTCCAGGCGCGTATCCATTGTCTCTCGAGATAAGGAGGCCCAAAAGAAAGAAAGAAAAGAAAAAGAATTTTCTCATATCAATATGCAAATTATATTTTTTAATTAATCTATTTTGATTTATTCTCTCAAAATTGGAGAGAAAACTGGAAAAAGATGATCAAAGGCTTAGCCAGAGAGGAGGAGACAGATGGAAAGTTACAGAGGCTATACACACGAATGAAGCTGAATGGAAATTCAATAGATGGGACAGAGGAGGGAATGATGAATTATGCACCAACCATGCAGCAGAAAGAAGGAAAAGTTAGTGATAAAAGTGAGGAAGGACAAATACATAGAAATAATATAATAAAAGCATGAAAGAAAATTACCATTTTGAATGATTTTGAGACGGTCGACAGTTTGGTGAATATGTAATAAAAATTATCAGTAAAGGAATGAATGGGGAAGTATGGCTTTTTTCCACACATAGGACCATTTGAACATGGAATGCTTTACAATAAGTGCCTTTATGTCATTTAAGAAGGAACTAGATAAGTAGTTTAAAATAAAGAATATAAAAGGATATAGAAAAAGGGCAAGAAAATGGAATTTGAACAGATAGCTTTACTTAAACATCAGCTGAATTGCCTCCTTTAATATCATCATTTGTATAGTGCTTTAGAAAAAAAGAGGTAGAAAAGTAAAATAGTGATAATAGATTGAAGACACAATTTTGCACGTTGGGAATTTTGCGATGTTCCTGTATTATGAACCTCCTTGACTTTTTCGAAGAAATGATATCCCTCAAGTGAAATGTAGAAATCAATAAGATGTAGTGTACCGAAATTTCCAAAAGGCATTTGACAAAATTTCATTCAGCAAGTTATCTGTTATGATTAAATTTGTAGGGATTCAGTGTAAATCTTGGAAATGGGTAAGAAATTAGCTCAAAGGCTAAAAATAACAGATAATTGTTAGAGGGTGAGGAAAGTCCTAAGAACAGACCCCAAAGATCAGTTAAATTCATACCATTTTAACTTATATCAGTGAGTTGGATTCAGAAACTAATGCAAATTGGTCAAATTTATAGATGATTCCTATCTACAACCACTAGTTTCAGATGGGGCAGCTAAAAGACATTACAAGATTAGCTGAACAAAATACATAAGTATGCAGATCAATGGCAGGTGAAATTTAAAGTGGACCACTGTAAACAACTGCACATACTTAAAACTGAACTTGAGAGAGTAACACTTGGATTCAAACTAATAAAAGGCAAATTTAGGACAGGTTTTAGGAAGTTCTTCTTTACTCAAAGGGAATGGAGTTCTGGATAGATTAGTGACAATAAGAATCCTGGAATCATTTAAGGAACAACTGGATGGCACAATGCGAGTATCTTTCTGGAAGGATGACCTAAGGTGGGTTAAATGGCTTTCCGTATCCCTAAATACCGTATAATTTTGTGACTGGAGCTGCAGCCAACTGTTAAGCAGACAAGCTGGTGAAGGAGGGTTGGCTTCGCTGAATTTTATGAGGCCAGCTGCTACTCCTAAATTTAATAGATTTTCTTTGCAAAAAAACTAAGAACAGGGCTCCTGACCACCAGAAGGATTTGCTGAAGTGGTGGCAGGTGGTTTGCGGAGGCAGCTCTTAAACGACTGTTAAGTGCCATTAAAGGGGAAATTGGTCAGCTGAACAAACCTTTTTCTGGTAAGAATAATGTTGACAAAAAGGAATGTGAGAAAAACAACACCTTAAAAGTCCTTTTGCAGAAGGTACAGCAAAATAGGGCAGCTTTACTGAGAGAGGTGGCCAATCTTAAGCCTTTTGTAAAACTTTGGGGGAGAATGTAGAGAGAGTAAATCAAGTCTCATAGGTCCACTTAAGCTGGGAACAAAATGAGGAGGAAGTTTTGAGTATCAAAACATTCCTGACTTGTGCCTTATAGATTGTGGACATGCTTTGGGGAGTCAGGAGGTGAGTTACCTGCCTTTGAGTACATTATTTTATTATTGGGGCGTAATTTGCATGGGCCAAACAATTGTAAACTGCAACAATCCCAGGCAGGTAACATGCAAAGCACAGAGACAACCTTTCCTTTCTTCTGCATACTCTTTTGTTGCAGAGAAGCTAAAGTACACACCTTTCATAGGCCACGCAAATAGCTTGCTTGCATTGTTCCACAAAAACAATGAAAGGTGTGCTCCAAAATAGCAATGCCATCAGAAACATTCTGCACTACAATGCATCCACACAAGGAGAACTGTGCACTGGTCACAGGAGTGGCTGCTTGGTCCTTTGGATACTGTGCGTTTGCTTCCAGGAGTAGGCTATTCAGAACTATCCTCTGAGCAAACCCGATGAGCAGAGTAAGGCTACCTGCTAGTGTCCTTACTCCTTTCTGAACCCCCATGTTCCTCTCCACAAAGCTTCTCTACCTTTAACCTTTGCGGCACTGTTCCCTTTCTTCCAGCAGCAAGTAATGAGTGGCCAGTATCAGTCCCATCTTTTAGTCAAGTAAGTAACTCTCTGAGCCAACAGAATGGTTGAAATCCAAGAAATACAAAACAAAATCCCAATACAGCAAAAAATTCTTTACAGAAAAGCTCCTTCAACTTTTCAAATAGATACAAATGATCTGAGTACTTGTAGGTGAGTGCCCCTTTAATTTTTTTTTTATTATTCGTTCATGGGATATGGGTATTGCTGGCTAGGCCAGCATTTATTGCCCATCCCTAATTGCCCTTGAGAAGGTGGTGATGAGCTGCCTTCTTGAACCGCTGCAGTACATGTGGGGTAGGTACACCCACAGTGCTGTTAGGAAGGGAGTTCCAGGATTTTGACCCAGTGACAGTGAAGGAATGGCGATATAGTTCCAAGTCAGGATGGTGTGTGACTTGGAGGGGAACCTGCGGGTGATGGTGTTCCCATGAAACTGCTGCCCTTGTCCTTCGAGGTGGTAGAGGTTGCAAGTTTGGAAGGTGCTATCGAAGGAGCCTTGGTGTTTTGCTGCAGTGCATCTTGTAGATGGTACACACTACTGCCACTGTGCGTCAGTGGTGAAGGGAGTGAGTGTTTGTGGATGGGCTGCCAATCAAGCAGGCTGCTTTGTCCTAGATGGTATCGAACTTCTTGAGTGTTGTTGGAGCTGCACCCATCCAGACAAGTGGAGAGTATTCCATTACACTCCTGAATTGTGCCTTGTAGATGGTGGACATGCTTTGGGGAGTCAGGAGGTGAATTACTCACTGCAGGATTCCTAGCCTCTGACCTGCTCTTAGAGCCACGGTATTTATATGGCTACTCCAGTTCAGTTTCTGGTCAATGGTAACCCCTAGGATGTTGATAGTGGGAGATTCAGCAATCGTATTGCGATTAAATGTCAAGGGGAGATGGTTAGATTCTCGCGTGTTGGAGATGGTCATTGCCTGGCACTTGTGTGGTGCAAATGTTACTTGCCACTTATCAGCCCAAGCCTGAATATTGTCCAGGTCTTGCTGCATTTCTACATGGACTGCTTCAGTAACTGAGGAGTCGCGAATGGTGCTGAACATTGTGCAATCATCAGCGAATATCCCCACTTCTGACCTTAAGATTAAAGGAAGGTCATTGATGAAGCAGTTGAAAATGGTTGGGCCTACGACACTGCCCTGAGGAACTCCTGCAGTGATATCCTGGAGCTGAGATGTTTGACCTCCAACAACCACAACCATCTTCCTTTGTGCTAGGTACGACTCCAACCAGTGTAGAGTTTTCACCCTGATTCCCACTGACTCCTGTTTTGCTAGGGCTCCTTGATGCCATACTTGGTCAAATGCTGCCTTGCTGTCAAGGGCAGTCACGCTCACCTCACCTCATTGCTAAATAGTCTGCAGAAAATAGTTTTTAATATGAAAGTAGTCGGGCACGTTTGGTCAGAAACTGAATATACTTCAACATCTGTGGTTTTCAGAGGGAAGAGTTCAAAGCACATAAGAGCAGTTAAAATTCCTAGTGATGCCAGCAAATAGGTATTGCTTAAAAGCGAAGAGATCAATAACTGACTTTGGAAGTACCACATACATATTTCAAGACTGTAGGAACAGATCACAGTTTGCAGTACCTGACTCAAGTATAAAAACATTAACAACAGTACACATTCAAACTGTAATTGCATTAAGTCATAGAGGTTTTACAGCACAGAAGGAGCCACTTAGCCCATTGAGTCCATGCCAGCTCTCTGTCGAGAAATCCGGTCAGTCCCATTCCCCTGCTCTATCCCCGTAGCCCTGCAAGTTTATTTCCCTCAAGTGCCCATCCAATTTCCTTTTGAAATTTGAAATCATTTATCGTCTCACAAAAAAAGCAGTGCTCCTAGTACTGAACCTTGGGGAACACCACCGTTTACCATTCTCCAGTCTGAAAAACAACCATTTACCATGACCCAACAACACAAAACAACACTGTGAATGCTGGAAACCCGAAAGGTCATCGACCTGCAACATTAACTCTGCTTTTCTCTCCACAGATGCGACCTGACCTGCTGAGTATTTCCAGCATTTTCTGTTTTTGTTTCAGATTTACCACAACTCACTTTTTTCCAAAGCCAATTTTTTATCCAAGCTGACACTGACTCTCCTATTCCATGAGCCTCAATATTGTTAACCAGCCTTTTATGTGGCACTTTGTCAAACATCCAGTCCTTTCCCTTCATCAACCTTCTCTGTCACTTCATCAAAAAATTCAATTAGATTAGTTAAGCATGATCTGGCTGTTAGAAATCCGTGCTGGTTCTCCTTAACTAACTCAAACTTCTCCAAGTGCCAGAAGATTTTTTTCCCTGATTATTGTTTCTAAAACCTTATCACCTCTGATGTTAAACTGACCAGACTGCAGTTACTAGGAATGTCCTTACATCCTTTCTTGAACATTTGCCACTCTCCAATCCTCTGGCACTTCCCCCGTCTCTAAGGAAGATTGGAAGATTATGGCAAGCCCTTCTGTTATCTCCATTCCCACTTCCCTAAGCAACCTGGGATGTAAACCATCAGGACCAGGAAATTTATCCACCCTAAGCATAGACAGCCTTTCCAAGATATCCTATCAATTTTCTCCCCAACCATTACCTCTACCAATACTACTTCGACTGATTATTTTGTCAGCATCCTCTTCTTTAGTGAACACCAATACAAAGGAATAATTAAGTATTCTAGACTTGCCCTGTGCCTCTAAGCATATATCACTGTTTTTATCCCTAATAGGCACCACTCCACCTCTTACTTCCCACTTAATATTTACATGCTGGTAGACGATTTTTGGGTTCCTTTTTATGTTAACTGCCATTCTATTCTTGTATTCTCTCTTTGCAAGTCTTAGTTATCTCTTCACTTCCCTTTTCAATTTATTGCTTTTGGCCTGGTTCTCGCTTGAAGAAATCGCCTGACATGCATCATACACCCTCTTTTTTTGTATCATCATAATCTCTATCTCGCTTGCCATCCAAGGAGCCCTGGCTTTGGTTCCCTTTACTTACATCCTTGTAGGAATGTGCCCAGTCATACCTGAAACATCTCCTCCTTAGAACATAGAACATAGAACAGTACAGCACAGTACAGGCCCTTCGGCCCACGATGTTGTGCCGAACCTTAAACCTACTCTAAGATCAAACTAACTACCTACCCTTCATTCTACTATCATCCATGTACCTATCCAAGAGTCGCTTAAATGCCTCTAATGTATCTGCTTCTACTACCACCGCTGGCAGCGCATTCCACGCACCCACCGCTCTCTGTGTAAAGAACCTACCTCTGACATCTCCCCGAAACCTTCCTCCAATCACCTTAAAATTATGCCCCCTGGTGATAGCACTTTCCACCCTGGGAAAAAGTCTCTTGCTATCCACTCTATCTATGCCTCTCATCATCTTGTACCTCTCTATCAAGTCACCTCTCATCCTTCTTCGCTCCAATGAGAAAAGCCCCAGCTCCCTCAATCTTTCTTCGTAGGACATGCCCTCCAGTCCAGGCAGCATCCTGGTAAATCTCCTCTGCGGCCTCTCTAAAGCTTCCACATCCTTCCTATAATGAGGCGACCAGAACTGAACACAATATTCCAAGTGTGGTCGAACCAGGGCCTTATAGAACTGCAGCATAACCTCGCGGCTCTTAAACTCAATCCCCCTGTTAATGAAAGCCAACACACCATACGCCTTCTTAACAACCCTATCAACTTGTGTGGCAACTTTGAGCGATCTATGGACATGGACCCCAAGATCCCTCTGTTCCTCCACACTACTAAGAATCCTGTCTTTAAGCCTGTATTTCGCATTCAAATTTGACCTTCCAAAATGAATCACTTCACACTTTTCCAGGTTGAACTCCATCTGCCACCTCTCAGCCCAGCTCTGCATCCTGTCAATGTCCCGTTGCAACCTACAACAGCCTTCCACACTATCCACAACTCCAGCAACCTTCGTGTCATCGGCAAACTTGCCAACCCAGCCTTCCACTTCCTCATCCAAGTCATTTATAAAAATCACAAAGAGCAGAGGTCCCAGAACAGATCCCTGCGGAACACCACTGGTCACCGAGCTCCAGGCTGAATACTTTCCATCTACTACCACCCTCTGTCTTCTATGGGCCAGCCAATTCTGTATCCAGACAGCCAACTTTCCCTGAATCCCATGGCTCCTTACTTTCTGAATGAGCCTAGCATGGGGAACCTTATCAAACGCCTTGCTAAAATCCATATACACCACATCCACTGCTCTTCCTTCATCAACGTGTTTTGTCACATCTTCAAAGAATTCAATAAGGCTTGTGAGGCATGACGTGCCCCTCACAAAGCCATGCTGACTGTCTCTAATCAAACCATGCTTTTCCAAATAATCATAAATCCTGTCTCTCAGAATCCTCTCCAATAGTTTGCCCACTACCGACGTAAGACTGACTGGTCTATAATTCCCAGGGTTATCCCTATTCCCTTTCTTGAACAAGGGAACAACATTTGCCACCCTCCAATCATCCGGCACTACTCCAGTGGACAGTGAAGACGCAAAGATCATCGCCAAAGGCGCAGCAATCTCTTCCCTCGCTTCCCGTAATATCCTTGGGTATATCCCGTCTGGCCCCGGGGACTTATCTGTCCTCATATCATTCAAAATTTCCAACACATCCTCCCTCTTAACCTCAACCTGTTCGAGCATATCAGCCTGTTCCACGCTGTCCTCACAAATGACCAGGTCCCTCTCACTAGTGAATACTGAAGCAAAGTATTCATTTAGGACCTCCCCTACCTCCTCCGACTCCAGGCACAAGTTCCCTCCACTATCCCTGATCGGCCCTACCCTCACTCTGGCCATCCTCTTGTTCCTCACATAAGTGTAGAATGCCTTGGGATTTTCCTTAATCCTACCTGTCAAGACTTTTTCATGTCCCCTTCTAGCTCTCCTAAGTCCATTCTTCAGTTCTTTCCTGGCTACCTTGTAACCCTCTAGAGCCCTGTCTGATCCTTGCTTCCTCAACCTTAAGTAAGCTTCCTTTTTCCTCTTGACTAGCTGTTCCACATCTCTTGTCATCCAAGGTTCCTTCACCCTACCATCCCTTCCCTGCCTCATCGGGACAAACCTATCCAGCAGTCGCAGCAAGTGCTCCCTAAACAACCTCCACATTTCTGTTGTGCATTTCCCTGAGAACATCTGTTCCCAATTTATGCTCCCCAGTTCCTGCCTAATAGCATTGTAATTCCCCCTCCCCCAATTAAATATTTTCCCATCCCGTCTGCTCCTGTCCCTCTCCATGACTATAGTAAAGGTCAGGGAGTTGTGATCACTATCACCGAAATGCTCTCCCACCGATAGATCTGCCACCTGGCCTGGTTCGTTGCCAAGCACCAAGTCCAACATAGTCTCCCCTCTAGTCGGCCTATCTACATATTGAGTCAGGAAACCTTCCTGGACACACCTGACAAAAACTGCTCCATCCAAACTATTTGCACTAAGGAGGTTCCGATCAATATTAGGGAAGTTGAAGTCACCCATGACAACAACCCTGTTACTTCTGCACCTTTCCAAAATCTGCCTCCCAATCTGTTCCTCCATGTCTCTGTTGCTATTGGGGGGGTCTATAGAAAATTCCCAACAAAGTGACTGCTCCTTTCCTGTTTCTGACTTCCACCCATAATGACTCAGTAGACAAACCCTCCTCGACGACCTCCCTTTCTGCAGCTGTGATACTATCCCTGATTAGCAATGCCACTCCCCCACCTCTTTTACCTCCCTCCCTATTCCTTTTGAAACATCTAAACCCCTGTCTGTGATGTCCTTTACCCTGGCACCAGGGAGGCAACACACCATGTAGGACTCACGATGACAGTTACAGAAATGCTTGTCTGTCCCCCGAACTATGGAATCTCCTATAACAATTGCATTTCTATATTTTACTGTTCCCTTCTGTGCAGTCCCCTTGCCCATTGGTGCCATGGTCTGAACTGCACTTCTTCAAGGTGTCGTCACTCCCAGCAATCTCCAAAGCTGAGTACCAGTTTGAGAGTGGCACACACCCCAAAGACTCCTGCACCTCTTGCTCTTCCTACGACTACCCATCTACGGAATTCTCATTGCCTGTGAGGTGACCACCTCCTGAAACGTACGATCCAGGAAATTTTCATCCTCCCTGATGCTCTGCAGTGCCTCCAGCTGCCCCTCAAGTTTAGAAATCACAATGTCGAGTTCAAGCAGCCGGAAAGACTTCCTACACATGTGACCCCTCTAGCCACATCAAGAATCCTGAAGTTTTCATAGCATAATTGTTTCTTTAGTGTGTCCTACTATATTTATGGTAAGTTGGAACATTTTAAATCCAAAAGTTATTTGACTTTTAGACTATATAGTATTTTTCAACTTGCAGTACAATGGACACGGAACACAAAAGTCCGCGTGTATCAAGCCTGTGTCCTCAGTACCTTGCTCTACGGCAGTGAGGCCTGGACAACGTATGTCAGCCAAGAGCAACGTCTCAATTCATTCCATCTTCGCTGCCTCCGGAGAATCCTTGGCATCAGGTGGCAGGACCGTATCTCCAACACAGATGTCCTCGAGACGGCCAACATCCCCAGCTTATGCACCCTACTGAGTCAGCGGCGCTTGAGATGGCTTGGCCATGTGAGCCGCATGGAAGATGGCAGGATCCCCAAAGACACATTGTACAGCGAGCTCGCCACTGGTATCAGACCCACCGGCCGTCCATGTCTCCGCTTTAAAGACGTCTGCAAACGCGACATGAAGTCCTGTGACACTGATCACAAGTCGTGGGAGTCAGTTGCCAGAGCTGGCGGGCAGCCATAAAGGCGGGGCTAAAGTGTGGCGAGTCGAAGAGACTTCGCAGTTGGTAGGAAAAAAGACAGAAGGGCAAGGGGAGAGCCAACTGCAAAACAGCCCTGACAACCATTTTTATATGCAGCACCTGTGGAAGAGTCTGTCACTCTAGAATTGGCCTTTTTCGCCACTCCAGGCGCTGCTCCACAAACCACTGACCACCTGCAGACGCTTACCCATTGTCTCCCGAGTCAAGGAGGCCAAAAAAGAAAAAAAAGTACAATGGTCTAGATGACAAATTATAAAATGGAAAGGGCCTTAACATCACAATGTCTTTCAAAAATTAAATAGTTGCAAAAACTATGATTAAAATAACATTGTTCTGTTGAAATCAGTCCACTTATGATTTGTCAAATCTTTGCTTTAACACCTTGGGATTTTATCTAGGCGACAAGGGTCTCAGCCATCAGCTAAAGTGCCAGTGAGAGCTCTGCGACGCCTCCTTTGGAGAAGGCCATCGCATTACATGCCAATTCGGCATTTTAGTGTACAGTGGCGGGCCTTCCTCGGGATTAAGGACCCCGGCGCCTGAAGTTCCACCTGTTGAGAGCTGCTGGCCAATCAGAGCTCTTTAACTGAGCAGAGCCACCTCAGAGGTGGTGGCTGCTGCCAGTACTGGACTCTCTGGAGACCTATGCCACAAGTGCGTCAGGGCAGGAGGACTCACCAGAGGCGCTAGACCTAGGCCACAGGTGAGTCAGGGCAGGAGGGGTTTTGCAGGTTGGGGGTCTTGGGGGAGGCGGTTGTAGGGGGGTCAGCAGCAAGGGCAGGGAGGTGACTCTCAGCTGGCACCCCCCTTTCCAATGCCATATCTCTCAATCAGGCATTAAATGCCTTTTAGCGCAGGACCCCTCCCCCCCACGCCTGGAGCCAGCAAGCAACCCGCACGGGTTTGCTTGGTCTTCTCCCCGGGTGGCAACAGGCCTGCCCACCGCTGGGCTGATATCGGCTGAGGTAGAATAAGGCCCTGAATTGGGCATTAATTGCCCACTTAAAAGCCTAAATTAGCAGTGAGGCAGGAAGGCTGTCCATGAGCCTTGCCGCCCCGAACATAATTTAGGTGGAGGCAGGAAGGTGGCAGAGCTCCCCCCCACCCCCTCCATCCTGATTATATGCTCTCACCACCTCCAAACCTGCTGTGCGGGAGAGCATAAAATTCCCCCCAGAGAGCTGACTTATATGAGTTATTATTAAGCAGCCAAAGTTCCATTAGCAGGAGATAGTCATAAATGAAAGGAAATTTAAAGTGTATCCTAATGGAGTTCCATCATACCGCTGAGCTCATAAATCCATCCATCAATATTTTTTTTTAAATCGATGCAATAAACCAGAAAAAGACAAACAGATGTTAATGTGGATCAGAATTTTCTGCAACAGTTTTGAGTCCTAATGATGATTTTCTTGGGTGATATTTTTAACAAGGTTGTAAATTAGTTTACAAAGTCATTAAAACTAATGCCAAGGAAGATAATGAAATTTCTTGTTAAGTAACTCCATGGTTCCAATTTGTCCAACAAACGTAATAAACTTACTTGTGCAATTTCCGTCAGATATGTGCGACGTTCATCGTTGGCTTTATGGTAAGCCTGGAGAAAAATGTTGTTCAACAAAAATGACAATTAGCTAACTGATTTAATTACATAATGAGAATTGATGTTACTTTAGGTTAGTGTTGTCCAACAGAAATTGCTGACTAGCTATAGGTGTGGCTATAGCGACACTGTTTTAGCCAAATCCACTAATTTTGTTGGAAAGTGCCTTACACTCACATGATACAGGTACTTCACATATGTATACTTAATAAACAACATCTATCATTCAGTAACCAAGGAGGTAAGCACTCAAAAAGATCATTAAATAATTGCACACTCTGCTTACTATTCAACCAACAAAAAGGTTAAAGTGCACGTGCAAACAGGACACAAATAGCAGTATTGAGATCTTATACTCAACAATGGTGTCTATTACTCATTATTTCTTTACTAATCAGAAATGCAATTAGCTACAACTGGTTTCCCAATTGGCTATTTGTAGCTTGTGGCTAACATTGGTCAACACTGCTTTAGCTCAATAGTAACTGCTCATCATAGAAAAGCTTGTTTTAATATCCAATATTTTGTAACTTATCAGAAATGGTCCCCTAGAAATAAGTTGCTTGTCATTTAGAATAATGTATACTGTTACGAGGATTTCAATGTTTTTGAATTAAAACTTGGGATTCTATAGTTTTAAAAACTGAAAAGGATTTCAGTGGACATTGAGACATCTGGAGATAGCTGAACTTTATGGATGTTTTTGAAAGGAAGTTCAACAAAAGTTG
Organism: Heterodontus francisci; assembly: GCF_036365525.1. NCBI lineage: Eukaryota > Metazoa > Chordata > Chondrichthyes > Heterodontiformes > Heterodontidae > Heterodontus > Heterodontus francisci. Next base: position 35,488,203 of record NC_090376.1, on the reverse strand, counting down.
AACTCGTAGACAAGGACTGGAAAGCAGGTAATTTCAAGGAAATGAGAAGGGGGTTTGACCTAAGACTAACCTTTGTTGTGACAAGAGAGAATTTATGATTTGGCATGTGACTTATTTCTGGAAAGTTTTGGTTTCATTTTTGAACTTTGGACAAATGCAGGCAATTAGAATTTAATTTGGACCTGCCAGGAGATCAGAAGAAGAACCAGAAAAGTATTACCTCTCTGTAAAGAATCCTTGCTCTTGAAAAGCAAAAGCTTGCAATTCTGGTTACCACATTACCAGAAGGACGTGGAGGCTTTGGAGAGAGTACAGAAGAGGTTTACCAGGATGTTGCCTGGTCTGGAGGGCATTAGCTATGAGGAGAGGTTGGATAAACTCGGATTGTTTTCACTGGAACGACGGAGGTGGAGGGGCGACATGATAGAGGTTTACAAAGTTATGAGCGGCATGGACAGAGTGGATAGTCAGAAGCTTTTTCCCAGGGTGGAAGAGTCAGTTACTAGGGGACATAGGTTTAAGGTGCGAGGGGCAAAGTTTAGAGGGGATGTGCGAGGCAAGTTCTTTACACAGAGGGTGGTGAGTGCCTGGAACTTGCTGCAGGGGGAGGTGGTGGAAGCAGGTATGATAGCGACGTTTAAGAGGCATCTTGACAAATACATGAATAGGATGGGAATAGAGGGAAGTGCAGAAGGTTTTAGTTTAGGCAGGCATCATCAAGATCGGCGCAGGCTTGGAGGGCCGAATGGCCTGTTCCTGTGCTGTACTGTTCTTTGTTCTTTGTTTGTTCTTGTATGAAGTGGTACTGTTGCCTCCTGCATTTTTGAAGAAACCCTGAATTTGCAGAAATCTTGCATCTTTAAAAAAAGGGCTTTTGCATCGAATGTGAGAACTGACACCTGTTGCTACAACCCTCATGGAAGACCTATGTGAAGCCTTTTACAATTGAATTTCTTTGAACACCTACCCATCACAGACTGTTCATCAAACTTGCCTGGAAAGACTTTGAGTGGCATCCAACTATTCGACTTTGGGACACCTCACCAAACCAAAGAACTTCCTTCCAGATCATTACAGTCTAAGTTTTTATTATTCCTTTCATTCCTATGAAACAGCAGTAAACAAAAATGTTTTTTTCACATCTAACTGTTTTTTGGATGTCTGTGTGTGTGCATGAGGCTTAGGGGGAAAAAAAGAGAGCTTTAATATCTCAATTTGTATACAGATTTACTTCATTATTAGTTCAGACTTGGTTTTATAATAAATGGTTAATTTTGTTGTTGGTTAAAGAAACCTGGTTGGTGTGCTTTATTCTGGGGACAAATAGAGTATCTAATTGGCTATTTCAGTAAATGGAAAAATTTATTGATATGCTGTGTGCTGTGGAGAAGTGGACTGAATTAAAAGTGCACTCTTCCTGCCTCAGTCGCAACAATACATTTTCATCATATTAATATCTAATGCAATCCAAGCCAATTAATAGATACTTGTTAATGAGCACATTAGTTTAAAAGAATCAATGGCTTAGCTAGATTGATTTCTTATACTTTGTAATACAAAACATATTAGCATAGTAACAGCTTAGATTATGGTCATGGACGGGGGGGAGGCGCAGGGGATGGTGGGTGGCGGTGCTCCTTTGCTGACACACTTCATAGGTAAGAATTCAAATGATCAAATAAGAAACATAACAATTCAGCTTGGGTGCAGTTTTGAAGAATTGATGAACATATGGAAAGAAACAGCTATCTATCTTTTGTGTTATCTATTTCGACCTCATTTTTAAAAAGGAAGATCGCCAACGTTCTGTAAATTGTTTCAATATAAAGTACTTCCTCTCATTAAGACTGAGTCAAAATCTCTTCCCTGAGAGATGCTACCAATTCTGCCTTCAAAATTTTGCTGGAGACAACTGATTTCAGGTCTCATGGTTCAAAAAGAACAGTTTAGAGGAACCCAGCGTAACATTTCCATTAGCTGGCATTTTTCATTAATACTCCCTTCTCATAAAAGTACTGACTTCATGCTGGGATCCAGTCCCATGCCCAAGTGGCTGTTATTCAATGTTTAACCTTGATAGAGAGTGGAAGGGGGCATCAAAACTAAGCTAGTCCTGTCCTCATTTGCTGTCCACACAAAAACACTTCTAATAGATAACAGACTGTGTTCCCCGTCCTTCCAACCCAGAGGTGCTGCAGCCCATAGTAGCCCCTCCACATCTGCCATGGCTGATATCAGCCAATTCAGCACACAATAGGGTTAAAATATGAGACATTCCTGGTCTGTTTGGTTTAACTAATCACTGAACAAACTGGTTCAGCTGCCAGAAGAATCCAGAACCAAACATCTTAATTGCAATGATGAATTGAGATCAGTGTCCAGGTCTCGGAAAGATACCAATTGCTGCTACTGTAATGGCTGTCTCTCAGGAGACCCAAAATAGGGTAGGATTTTGCCACTGACCTCAGGAAACCAAGATTGGGACCGTTTTCGGGTCCTGACCCCGGCCGGCGGTGGGTGGGGTAAGTAGTCACAGCCAGCGATTTTTGCAGATGTGGGCTGCTAATTGGCTGGAGGGTAGGTTGGGCGGCCAATTAGCAGTTGCAGGTGCAGGATGGACGTGGGACTGCTGAAGTGTAGGCCCAATTTAAAGGCAGCCATTGCTGAGGCAGCTATTTGAAAGAAGAAATGCAAGAACCAGGGAGACAGGAGGAGAGGCAGAGGCCTGGCACATGGGGCAGGGATGCCTCTTGCTTTTCAGATGCTAACCTTGAGGTCCTTCTGGAGACTGTGAGGGAGAGGAGTGAGGTCCTCTTTCTGGAGGGTGGAAGGAGAAGGTCACCCAACCAAAGAAAACAGGCATAGCTGGGGGTGGCTGCAACAGTCAGCAGCAGAAGTGCAGTCTGGAGGAACTGGCTGCAGTGCCAAAAAAGATTCATTGACCTTCTTTGCTCTGGCAAGGTGAGTGCAACACGAGACCCTGATGACTGGCCCTGGGTATTTAATCTCCAGCAGACACACCAGCTGAGGAGCCTGAGGGTACATCCTGCTCCTGAACATGGGAAAAATGTGTGTCCAGGGTACTTACTGACCCCTCAGCATGACTAGCGCTGTTGAGGACTTGCAAGCATTGATACAGGCAGCTTCTTCTGTCTGTGAGCTGTGTTAATCTGTTAATTGTGTATCAATTGTTTAATTAGGTGCAGATGGAGGGTGTTAATTGAGTTCTTACTCGAGCATCTATAAGCAGTGTGAGGAGTTACATGTTTGTAATCCTTTTACTCTGTACAACAAATGTGAAACTGAGTAACGATAGGCTCCAGCATTATCCTTCCATAACAAGCTTTCTGAAGTTTAACAAGCTGCTGGCATTAGTCAGAGAGGCTAGGAAGACCTTTCGTGCAGGTAAAGGGCACATGATGACAGGGAGAGGGCTCGAACTGGAGAAAGAGTGCCCCAGGTTGCCATCATCACTGCCATGGAGGAGGGAGCCATGGAATTCACCAGGGTGGCCCCACAGGACCCAGTTGGGGAAGGAGAGATGGGCATATTTAACGGAGAGGGTGAAAAAATATAGAAATCTTTAGATGAAGGGGGTGGAGTGCATGGACAGCATGCTAAAGACTCAGCTGCATTGGGAAGCCTTAACGCTGCAACGGTTTCTGCTCTCTCAGGCTAGTTCTCATGAACTTTTTCTTGTGTCTCCCACAGGTTCTGTCATGGAGGGGCAACACCAGAGTCTTGTCTTGGCATCGGGGCCATTGCAAGAAACCAAGACAGCAGAGCCAGCACCGTCACATCCTACAAGCGCAGTGCAGATACACTCACATCAGTGGGTCCTCTCGTGTGCTTAGATAGGGTGGCACTGGGTGAACAGCATTCCACTAGAGAGCAGGAGGTGAGAGTGGCAGAGGCAGCTGTAGGCATTTTCCCTCAAAGGATAGAGGACAAACACAGAAATACTCAGCTGTGCGCAAATCCAGGATCTCGGGAATCATAAGAAAGGAGTTCCCTGAGGCAATGCGGGTCATGAGCTGAGAATGGAGAAGTCCATTCAGCTCATGTGTACCACTATGGTTCAGAGCTTTGAATGCATGGGCTCCTCCATTGACAGAGTTGCCAACCTCACGGAGAGCCATATGCAGCAGCACTCTGAGTGGTTGCAGAAGCAATGCACTAACATGCATAGAATGGACCAGTCAGAGGCACTGATGGTGCACAGGTGCATGGAGTGGGAGCCAGTTATGCCCCAGCTGGTGCTGCCCTCCAGCCATCCAGAGCGCCAGCCAAGGGCTAAGGCAGTCACCAATGAGATGAGGGGGCCTCCCCTCATGACTGAGGGACCATCTATGCAGCTGGGCCCTGTGACGGAGGCTGCACCTGCATTGACGCCGGTGCAGCAACCTCTGCAGGTGCCCCCACTGGCACCTCGACAATGAGGATGCCCGCCACGTGCATCTCAGCCACAAACCAAGATACGCAAGCAAGCTGCCTCCACCTCATCAGAAGCCACAAGGGGGACACCGTGTAGAAGTAGCCAAGAGCAGAGGCTACCACATTGGGCAGAGCACTGAATGGTTCACTGTGGCTTTCTTCACTTGTAAATGTGCACTTTGTTACTTTTGGAACACACTGTACATATTGACACATGACTCCAGCCATGCAAGCTTCCTTTTTTTTAATGGCAAGACTGGAAAAAGGGAAGAAGTGGTGAGGGAAGTAAAGGCCTTTGAAAGGGGACAGTGAGACCACTGGGTCATTCATTGGCAGTAAGAATGGATCCATTCAAGAGTGTGTCTTCAATGGAAGTGTTCTCACAGGCAGCTCAAAATTAGTTCTAGAGCATGCCATCCTCCTGGGTTAGAAGGGCTCAGCTAAAACATGCCTAGATCAGATGCTCCCTGATGTTGACAGCATCCTGATGAGACCCTCAAGGCCTGAGCTGGCCCGGCCACCTCCCTGCACAGCCTGGGCGCATCTCTGATTTGCATCCCCCTTTCTCCTCTTCTTACATCTCCTGCTCCTCCTCTTCCTCCAAGGAGCTGTGTCATTCCAGAGCCTCACCTTCTTCAAAGGTCCACACCTCTCTGGAAGTCCATTTTATGGAGAGCACAGAGCAAGACCCTTGCAGGAGTGTACTGCAGGGCACCGACCGGTTGAGGCACTGAAACTGCATCTTCAGATGCCCAATGGCCTGCTCAATGGTGGTCCTTGTGAGTAGATGGCTTCAGTTGTAGTGCCTCTGTACCTCCTTCTTGGAGTTATGTATAGGGGTGAGTAGCCATCTCTTCAACGGATAACCCTTGGACTCTAGATTCATTCACGCAGTTTGGGGGGTGTTGTGAGAGTGCTTCAATTTTTTGTAAAATATGTTTTTAAGGGCTTATAGTTGAATTATGGATATTGATTCATCTGGAAGTTTGAAGAGATGCTAAACTTTGTAGTTGTTTTTAAAGAAGTCACCAGAAGGTTCCTGGAATTGGCTTGTACACAAGCCCTTACTGGAAGGCACCTGTTTGCAGATAATTACGCAGCTTGTTGTTTTGACTTGGAGATGATGTTTGCAGAGAAGTGACAGGTCAAGATTTATAGAGGTCAGGAGGCTTGTCTCTTGTGACATTATTTATGGTTCCGCTTTGGACAGTGAGTTGGAGTGTAAACTGCTGGAAGACAGTTGGCTTTTGCCTGTCAAGGAAACCCAGCTCATCTCTTTCTCTCTCTTGGAAAGAAACCCTGCATATCAAAAGTGTGGGAACTGAAATCCTTGTTGCCGCATTTCCTCTGTAAGGCTTTTCTGAAGCCTCTGTAGCTGCATTTCTTGGAAAGCCTACCCAAACTGATCTTCAACATCACCTGGAAAGAACTGTTCTAGGAAGATCCCAGTGATAGCCATCTATACATTTGGGATCATTCCATTTCTTCTCTTTTTTCTTCAAGAATGAGCAAGTATTCAGCCTAAATTTTTTTTTGGTCTTTTTTTTGTAACAGAGCTCTAAAACCAAAATCCCTTTTATTTTTCCAGTTAACTGATGTGTGTGTGTGTAGTGGGGGGGGGGGGGGGGGTCCTAAGCTAAAATGGGAATTGTTATACTTCAATCTGTGTGTTTATGCTTTGCTTCAATACTGATAAGATTTGTTTTATAACAAACTGATAATTTTTTTGTTTTTAAAGAATCCTGGTTGGTGTGTCTATAAAAATAGAGTCTATGATTGATCGTATCGGTAAGTGGGAAAAAATTTAAATATATGTTGTGACCCGTGAAGAAGTGGAACTAGAACAAACAGTGTACTCCTCCTGACTCGGCTGTAACAGGGGTGGAACGAACAGCTGTGGTACCTTGGACTGCCGGAGGATGAAGGCATCATGGCAGCTGCCAGGATAGTGAGTGCACACTTGCATGAAGCTCTTGGCATGGTTACAGACAAGCTGAATGTTGAGAGAGTGGAAGCCCTTCCTGTTGATGAACCCCACTGGCCACTTATGCAGTGCTTTGATGATCACATGGGTGCAACCTGCGGGAATCCAGCAATGGAGGCGAATCCCACTGTCCTTTGTGCCTGCGAGGCCCATCTCCCTGAAATTGTAAGTACTGCCCAGCTTTCACAATACAGCATCAGTGACCTGCAAGAAGCAATGGTGTGCTGCTGCTTGTGAGATGCCACCAACGTCGCTGCTGATCCTTGGAAGCAGCCAGAGGTGACGATGTTCAAGGACACAGTGACTTTGACAGCTACTGGCAGGGCATGGAAATCAGTGCTGTGAGGCGTGAGGTCTTCCACTATAAGGGCACAAACCTGACATGTCCAGGTAGCTCCATCTTCAGCAGTACACCCTATGCTTCGGGTCCGGCCTCCATTGCATTACTGTCCCTCGTTCTTCTCCTCTGCCCTCCTCATGCCCAGGGCACTGCCTCTGCTGCTGAGGATGTTGATCCTCTTCTCCACTCAACCCAATACTGAGAATCGTAATCCTATCACCACCTTACTTGCACTCAGCTGCACTCACAATAATGTCTGCAATCCTAATCACCTCCTCTTATGGCCCTGCAATGTCAGAAGCATCATGCCACTGCCCAAGCACACATAGACAACTCTCCACGGAATGTCTACACAGCTGGACACCTGTGTGCCAATTGCTGAGTTCTCCTCTCAGCCATGCTCCCTTTTATGGGCCCACCTAATTTCATGGTGCAGCCTTGACTGGCTCCCCGCTGTGTTGCTGCCTCCATGCTCCCGGACTGGCCCAGAACCATCATGCAGCCCTTGCACACCCACCAAAGTTCCAAACTCGCCCTTGATGAGCAGATAGTGATCTTGTCAACAGGATCAATTGGCCTCATTTCCAAATAAGGTGGGATTCCATGGCCCACCTTCCCCATCCTCAGGAAAATCACCGGAGACAGGAACGGCAATGTAAAAACTGCACACTGGCCAGTAGGGCTAATTTTTGCACCTGCCCACCTCCATGCCTGTCCCCATCCAGGCCTAAAAATCCTGCCCAATGGGCCTCCAGAAATCTGCATGTTTATTGCTCAGGCTTCCCAGAGTAAGACTCCCCTTTAATATCTTCAAAGTTCTCTGCTCAGGATCTTTTATTTAATGGTTGTAACAGTTGGATTATTACACATAATCTTGAGAAAGCAGTTACATCACAAATCGCCATTGAGCTATGCTAGTAATTAATTTATTTGATAATAGTCAGACTATTTGCACTGATATAAAGTAATACTCTCAATCAGGAATCATCTTTTGATGGGTTCAAGGAAGCCAAAGGAAGAATCATTAAACTTTTATGCATTTTCTCAAACTCTTAATGGGAAGCGACACTAAGCAAGACCTAAGCTCTTCTGCCCAAGTACATCCCAAAACTAGTATGTAGAGAAAGCTATGAATTCGATTTCTGGAAAAAAGTACAAGACCACAATAGATAAAAGCGATTAAACTTATGTAACTGAACACTGAATTTACCCTAAAATATCTTGTACCTGTTAGAGCCCTTAAGTACTAACCCATTGTTAACAGCAGTTAATACAAAACCCTCCTCCTCGACCCTGATGAATTAAGCAATAATGTACATTTTGTGTTAAACATAGTTTACATGTACATCTAGCATTACTGAGTTAATTCATATAACCTGCTGGGCGCATGCAATACTCACTCCCTGTTCAGCGTAAATCTTCTGCCAAAAATGACTTTGGGTCTGTGTCATCCAGGCCCCCACCTGCCAAGAATGAGGCACATTAATTTCACCAGCTGGACATTAAATTTCGATTGTTGCTGGGAAGGAGAGAAGGCCTGTTACAAAGAATTGCCAGGCCCCTGGCCGGAAAGACATTTTTGTACATTAGCAGATAGAGTTGGAACAAAGGAGCTATCCCCTGCTCCCATACAATACACAGAACAGACCTGGTCAAACCAGTCAGTCATGTGACCACCCTGCTGGCCAACTTGGGGAGTTTTAAATTGGAGAAACAGTGTTTGAATTGGCAGAAGGCAATTTTACTCCTGGACTAAGAACATCTCTCTCCTGTCTGCTCCCATCTCTTTCTCACCAGCTTCGAAATCCATTGAAGACATATGAACCCCAAGAGAGAAAAGTCTCCTGCAGTGAACAAGGTTTAAGAAGAATAGTGGACCCCAACAAAAAGCAAGATCTACCTACAAGCAAGGACTATCCAGTGAGCTCAAAGACCCGTAAACAAAAACTCTTCAGATAGTGCCTCAAATTTTTCCACTTTATTTCTTCTGCTCTTTTCTGTCTTTATTTGAATGTATCGCGTCTGTATGCTAGCATGGGCGTGTCGTGTATTTGTAGGTGTCAACTGAATTCGAATTTAAGTTTAATAAAATTTCACCTTTCTTCATTAAACCTAAGAAACTTTGTGCTCATTCCTTTACCTTATAATTGGAAAACGGTGAACAAGGATTCACCAAGGGGGAGCTAAAAACAGTGTGTTTAAAAATAAAATCCTGTTACAGTAAGACCAGGTGAAGGCTGAAAGGGAACCCTGGTCCTCTTTCTCACCTGGTCGTAATAGTCTGACAATATTCAATGTGAACTGCTACTCAAATCTATATGATTACACAAGATTGTCAATATATACATCTGCTGGTACCATATAATCTGTAATTTAACACAGCCCAAGAAAATATGTAAACTTTCCACAATTCAAATTTGAAAAAAAGTACCAATCACCATAAAACTTATTGTGCGAGGCCTACAATCCTGTCACCTATTGCAAAGCTGCTGTTACGATTTGGTTAATACTTCTGGGCTCAGATGGGCACAAGCTATATTAAGACAAATTCACTGATCCCACATTTCCAACTGAGAACCGTGCTCAAAAAGAGTGAGTTGGACAGACAACTACAATACCTTAGTGTAATTCACCACTAAGAATACAGAATCAGTAAACGTATCCTATTATTTTCACTTAGGATAAGTGGACAAACTTTTAACTAAGAAGCTTCCACACTGCTAAAGAAAAGATGGGAGACAAACCTTTGCCTCTTGCTCTATTCTCCACTCATAATTTTTCAGCTGTGTTTGAAGGCTTTTCTTCTCCTTCTCCAGTTGCTTGATCAGTTGGTTTAGTACACCCTGCAAAAGTTCAGCATTAGTTTTGGAGATACAGAGACCTGCTGCTGCTTTGTCCAAGCAAAAAAGTTAGTAATATTTGACATCTTTAATGTGATGTTCTCAGTACTTAAATCATGTTTTATTACATTGCTTGTCCATCTGAAATTTGGGAAATCGGCAAGATGCTAAGTCAGAATGAACCACGAGCAGAATATTTCAGGGTTTCATTGAAGGAAAATGTGAATAGTCAAGTCTTAAAAGAGCAACATTACAGTTGGATAGGGGAAGTATTTCAATGCAACATAGTCTCTTCCTCTTATTTTGTATATCATAGAAGGAATCTATCTTTGAATAGTCTTGTCACAATATTGCAAGTCTGAATCATCAAGCATTTGCTCAGCTGATGTTGATAATATGTCAGTCAGCAAATTACTCCACAGACTCACCAAAAAACAGCGAACGAGAAATTCAATTACCCTGATTTTTGGGTGAGGGGCCATGTTCATGCCCCTTTAGATTGAGGTCAGTAAGACACAAGATTGATCTTCCCACCTCATCTGAATGATTTCAGTGTAGGAATCTGGGCCTCCAGCTTTTGCAGACATATCATCCAAACACAACGCTGCACAGCCACTGACATTCTGCCCTCTCTCTTGCAGGACAAGGTGGTATACAATAGAAGGGTAGAAGGAAGCAGAGCAGAACTAGCAGGGGACAAGAACGCCGGCATCTCTTGAGCCTACAGAGGAGATGGCTTTCAGCATCACGGGGCTGGTTGCGACAGGACCCGAAGCATCCGATGTCACTGAGAACATTGAAGATGAAGCACCGTCCTGCCTTATGTCCCTTCTCAATTCCCAGTACACCCTCATCCTGCTATCTGCATGAACAAGGTGATGAAGGTGTGACCATGAACCTCCTGCTTTCCACCCCAAACTCCTTCCTTCACCCCAACCCTCTCCTTCTATGCCGGCCTTCAGACACCCAATAATTGTCAGCTGCCGAGCTGCAACTGTCCCAGGAGGGAGGGACAGCAGCAGCACAGCACTGATGAAGAGGCCCCGACCATTGCAGCTACCAGCTCAGATACCGGAACTGCAAACACCTTGGAGGTTAGTATAGAGTTGGCATCAGCACATGTTGAGTCATCTGGGCATGTGAGTTGCAGCCAGGCCAGGTAAAGATTAGATTAGAGATACAGCACTGAAACAGGTCCTTCGGCCCACCGAGTCTGTGCCGAACATCAACCACCCATTTATACTAATCCTATATTCCTACCAAACATCCCCACCTGTCCCTATATTTCCCTACCACCTACCTATACTAGTGACAATTTATAATGGCCAATTTACCTGTCAACCTGCAAGTCTTTTGGCTTGTGGGAGGAAACCGGAGCACCCGGAGAAAACCCACGCAGACACAGGGAGAACTTGCAAACTCCACACAGGCAGTACCCGGAATCGAACCCGGGTCCCTGGAGCTGTGAGGCTGCAGTGCTAACCACTGCGCCACTGTGCCGCCCAAATGAAGGATGCTTCATTTGCCAGCTCTCCAGAGGATGAGGTAGCAGACCAGTTCTGTTGCAGAGGATGCACATGAGGACCTCAATGGGGTGGCATACAGGACAGTGATGAATGGGCATGCACACGGAGATGCTGACTGCATGGGTGGCAGCCTCCTGTCACTGTCAAGGAGCATGGAGGAGTCTGGCTCCAAGTTGGCAGAGGACATGGCGCAGAGCTTGCCCTTTCAAGCAGCCTCTGCTCTATCTCCTTGTGGTGCTGCAGATGCAGAGGCACAGTTGCCCCCAAACCTGTTGCAGCCTTTGTATGGACAGGTCACCTACTTCTCTGCCATCCCTGTGAGGCAACGCTCGCTGGAAAATACACCAAAACACCTTCAAATACACACCTAAGGACTTTCAGAGAATTTTCAATGGAAGAAGTTCAATAAATTTTAGTTACCTGCAATCAGGATGACTGGCCTCTTAAGTAATGCAACTGCACGGCCCATCTTACTTTCTCACGCTTTGCTTGTTGAGAATGCAGGAATTGCCAGGACCTGCACATTCCAATTTTGGTATCCTAACATCACAGCAGCTGGTTGGGCTGTGTGACATCAGGATAACACCGTTTTCACCTGTTCGGGAACACACAAGGGACACAGTTCTGTGCATCCCTATTGATGATGGACACTGCACAGGCCAAACAGGTAGTGGCCTGCGTCACAGCCTAGCCCCGAAGAATGGAGATAAGTCTGTGTAGCACTGATACATAATTGAATTTCTTGTCCAGCATCTTTTTCAGTTCTAATGTTGATCCTGAATGAATTATAACATTCAGTCGAGGCGAATTGTGCACAAGAACCAACAAGTAATGAATTTTAAAATTACAGATGGCTTGATCTCAATAAGCCTGAAGAGAAATAATTCAAAACCAAATTTTTCTTATCAGCTAGCAGAAGTTTGAAACAACTCTGGAATTAAATTGTAGCAGGGAGATTTTGATACTCAAACACATGCTCCTTGCAGCGACTCTTTAAGTAAGAAACTCTTATCTAAATCTGGAAATTTCAATTTTTCTTTGCAAACTTTTATCCTTTTTGAATGATGTTCTCATTTGCATATTTCCTATAAATTACTGTTAATATTTTCAAAGTAATTTATGCAGTGAGAGAATGAACAGCTGTCTCAGCAAATACAGCATCTTAATTCGAATGCATCCAGCTTCCATCTGTTCCCTTACAGTAACCAAACATTTACAAGATGATTCCCAAATGTGTTGATTTGTCTAAAACCCTTTATTAGTTCTTGTCCAAGAGCAAATTCCATAGATGATCAACTAGTTTAATATTATAATATGCTGTTGTAAATATGGAAAGTTGCTAGTGCCATGCTCTGTTGGAATTCCATACAGCAGTTTGCACTCGAGATCAAAATTTGTAATTTCTTAGCTTGAGTAATTGATGAGAAATTGGCACTTTACGCTGGCAAGTCTGTACAGTGGGATGATTAAATTTAAATGCATCGAGCTAGACTTTCAAAGGTATTTATTCCGATCGTGTGCATGAACATTGTTAATTGCATTTCTAGGTAAAATCTAATAAAGTTTTGTGTGATCAGCCAACTTTGAAAGGAATTATGTTGTATGAGTATTGTTATTTGCATGGTTGGATGTTGGCTTGTCAGAAGTCATCTAATCAGCCGACTTTAAGCATGTAGAGAAATTAAAATAGAAAAGTGGAAAAAAATAATTAGGACAGATCCAGTGGTTGGGGCAAGTTTCAGAAGCTCTCAACAATTGAAAGCGCCTGCTGGAGAGAAAAAAAAGTCTGTTATTGTAGTATATTGTGAAAAACTTTATTTAACAAAATGGAGACTGCTTCAGGGGAACAGAAAAAGAATGGGAGCAAATCCAGGAACAATCTGTCACTTGTGGTAGAATATGCAAGTGTGAATTCAAATGTGTGCACCAAGCATGTCACAATACACAAAACCATAGATACTGCTCCTCTCTTTCAGATGATTGCTGGAGAGGATGTGGTCATTGTGACATGGTCCAGTCCCCAAATCCAATCTTTTCAGCATGTGATCTGGAATGTCATTAGGGCTTATGATCATTATTAATATCCCCTCGAATCTAGTCCTCTATCTCCCAAGGGGGCAAGCTTCACCTGAGATGAACACAAGTATGGACTCCCCTTAGAGCTGTGAAAATAACAAGCAGTTCGGACCCCTTTCCTAGACACCCATGCAATATGTCCCCTCTCACAAACATCATAATGAACCACTGCAGAGGAAGGGATTGGTTAATGCTTATGACAATGTACACCATCACTGGTTTAGTAGGGGCACAAAAAAAATGAACCAATTCAATTACATCCCCAGAATGGGAGTTGGGTGGGGGCGGCAGGGGAAAGGGTGGTCGTGATGGTGAAGAGAGAAGGAAATAGCCCCTATCTCTCCCATATCTATGGTGGACCTGAAGCATGTAAAATTACTGTGCAAATATGCACAATTAAGTTGCAAATTCTGAGTTGAGAATATATATTATATCAATGCTAGAATTGATATATCATCTCAGTGTGTCATGCAGCAATATAGGAATATACACTTGTTTTGTCTCAGTATGAGAATATGCAGCAGTGAGACTTTATTTATAAAAACTTTATTTAACAAAATAAAGTTTGGTGTCAGAATGAGAATATACACCAGTACAATATCAGTGTGAGGATATACAGCAACACTATATCAGTGTGAACATCAGCATGTAACTGTTCTCTCCTGCAAAAAAAAGTTTTGAAGATTTTAAATAAAAAATTGTTTATAACCACATCGTTAGTTGTTAAATGTTTGCCAGTTTTATGCTTCAATTTATTGTTGCTATTATTTAATTCTTAAAAATAAATTTGGGGAAATGAAAAAAAAAATGGTCATTTAATCCCTCACAGATTTTGTTATTTCTGTGTCATAATTATTTTTTATAGTATCTGCTAAATTCCTTACAGGTGCAAGACTATGGCAATGTAGTGTACAGATTCCTTCAGATACGGTAATTGTCGGAATCAGAGAATGGTTACAGCATAGAAAGAGGCCAATCCGCCTGTCGAGCCCGTCCGGCTCTCTGCAAGAGCAATTTGGCTGGTCCCACTCTCTCACCCTTTCCCTGTATCCCTGCAAATTCTCTACAGGGCAAGCACCTGTAAAATAGCAGCCCTTTTATATATTATATAAGCAACAGCCCCTTAGTATGCAAAGGCAAGATTGCTGATTTTCAGTTTTCAGAGATAAACATATGGAATTATGGAATGCTGCTCCAAAACACTAGTAAAAATCTCTGAATCCTAATAGAAGAATAAGAATGGGATATGATTCTTTCCATCATTGTAACCCAGTGGCCCAATCCACTGTATTAAATATAGCATCGTAGAGATAGCTTGAGCACTTTGGTGGGTTACCAAAGCAACATGAGCAGCAACAGTGCTATTTGTTCCAGACTTCACTTGGTATCTCTTCCAGTAATTAAAGTCAGTTCCAACCACTGTTTCAGACAAATGTTTAATCCTTAAGATTCACATTATATTTTCTATTATTTGTATCATTTGGATAGTTAGACATGCTGAAACTCATTTTCTTCCTATGATTCAAGACACGTCTATTTTAACATTATTTTTCCACTCTTTCTGCAACCATGCATGCTCACAAAACACTTTGGAGATTTTCAGGTGGATAATTAGGCAGATGCTATTTCTGGTTAAGTCACAGTGGGCAATCTGTGCTGTTGGAAAATGTATGCAGATTAGCACAGCATACTAACAAAAATAATTAACAGCTGAAATGGAGAAGGTAGGAGTCAACTTCCTAATTTTCATAAACAATATTTTTGGCATTATCGTGCGAGTGATGTTTAGGAATGGCCCAGCTTAGACTCTGCACACATATAAGCTTCAAAAGAAAAGGCGATGAATAAATGTGCAGCAGGCCATCCTACCTTTTAGGGGGATTCATTATACAGGCTACCTAAATCAAGGCTTAATGCAACTGAATATTGAATCAGCAATTTAAACTCTGTGTTACCAAAATGAATATTGTTGTTGTTGCCAAGATCACCCACTTGGCTTCCAACATCTAATACCTATGTTTCACCTCTTCCAAATGTTACTCCATGGTGCCAAAACGGTTCAGTGCCAAAGAAATGAGCCTCCTTATGACATACATTCAGAGGTAACATTCACACTGATATCAGTTGGATAGTGGCTGATCTGTACCTTAACTCCATCTACCATCTTGGCTTCCATAATCATAAAACCCCATGCCTAACAAAAGCCTTATCAATCTCAGTTTTGAAATGTTCAACTGACGCCCAGCCTTGACAAGCACTCATGTACCTCACGGTGGTTGAGGCAAGGCACACGCGCACAGTTTTTTTGTAAAGAGGAAAATAATCATAGCAACAAATAAGTTACATCCACTAATTTACTGGGTCCCCTGGGGATTGTAGGTAAATTGGTGCAGAAAACATTATTAGCGCAATATTCTTAGGCACAGCTGTTAGTTAGAAAAATAGCAGAAATGCGAAAACCTCCTAATTTCTTTCGGCATTGTACCCTCTGAGAGGCAGTGCATGCTGTTGACGAGATACAATTGGTGCAGGTGTAGCCATGGAACATAAGAATGGAAACCTGGTGATTTTTTTTTTGCTTCTTGACATCTGAATGATTAGGATTTGAAATGTACTGCCTGAAAAGGTGGTACAGATTCAATAGTTGCCTTCAAAAGGGAATTCACAAGAAAAGATAGAGATTAAAAGGTAGCGTGCATTTAGGTCTGGTATTTCTAAATAAGAGTTTGTTGTGAAACCTTGTTTGTTTTCCCGGGAGGAAAATTTAAATGGGGTACAGGCCTGGTTTTTCTTTTCCTGGTTCACTGAAGTCAAACTTGGAAAGTTTCAAGTGGACGGATGTTTTGCTGCAGACTTCTTTGGTGAAGTTTTAGTCACAGTTCAATGGCAAAAATTCCATTTACAATCTCAGGTAACCTTTTGTCTCTGCCTTTAGGTAGTTTAAAAGTGGTATTCTGGCAGGGTCCTTCTTCCTTGCTGGAATAGATCTCTCTTAGCCTCTTGGCTTCTGGCTTTCTGGCTCAGCAATATGTCTTATTAAAACCTCCTTATCAGAGATTTGGGAAGGAATTTTATCCTGACATCGTTCAGGCACTACGTGCCTGTGAACGGGCTGAACCAAACTAAATTTTGGGGGAGGCAGGATGGTGGGGGACACCCCCATCCCCCCATCCCACACCATCCCACCCGATTTTCTGCTCTCCCCACCTCCAAACCTGTCGCAGAGAGAGCATAAAATTCCCCCCAAAATATCTTTTCAATGCCTTTGCCATTTCCTCATTCTCTATGATAATTTCTCCTGTTTCTGCTTCTAAACGACTTTAGCTACTCTCTTTTTTATATACATATAAAAGCTCTTACAATCTATTTTTATATTTCTGGTTAGTTTACTCTCATTCTATTTTTTCTCTTTTTATCAACTTTTTCGTGGCCCTTTGCTGGTCTTGCTCCTCTTTTTTGCAACATTGTAAACCTCTTCTTTTAATCTAATACTAACATTAACTTCCTGAGTGAGGAACGGATGGGTCTTGCTGAGTTTTTATTTTTCAATAGAATGTACGTTTGTTGAACATTTTGAATTGTTTCTTTAAATGTTTCCCACTGTTCATTTATTGCCATACATATAAGTCTATTTACCCAATTAACCATAGGCAGTTCACCCCTCATTCCTATGTGATTGGTTTGTTTAAGATTTTTGTTTGTAACTGGAGCATGTCACTTTCAAACGTAACATGGAATTCAATGGTATTATGATCACTATTTCCCAGTGGATCTTTTACTCTGATATTACTAATTAACCTTGCTTCATTACGCAATACTAAATCTAAGATAGCTTTATCCCTAGTCAGTTCCACAACATATTACTCCAAAAAATTGTCACAAAAACATTCTACAAACTTATCTTCTAGGCCATTCTTGCCAATTTTATTGTCCTAGTCTATATGAAGATTAAAGATCCCCCACAATTATTACATTGCCTTTGTTACAAGCTCCAATAATTTCTTGTTTAATGCTATGTCCAACAGTTTAACTACTAATAGGGTGCCTATAAACTACTCCCACTAGTGTTTCCTGATTCTTGCAATTCCTAATTTCCACCCATACTGATTCTACTTCATGATTTTCTGAGGCCAGATCCTTTCTTACTAATGTCCCTATGTGATCCTTTACTATCAGGGCTACTTCTCCTCTTTTGTCATTCTGTCTGTCTTTCCAAAATATTGTGTACCCGAGAATATTTATTTCCCAATCTTGATCGCATTGTAACCATGTCTCTGTAATGGCTATAATGGCTATTAGATTGGAATCATTTACCTCTATTTGTGCCATTAGTTCATCTATCTTATTGCAGATGCTTCATGCATTCAGATAAAGAACCTTTAATTTCATATTTTTACTTCTATTCCCTGCAATGACCCTAGTTGCTGATGTACAATTTTTGTTAAACTCTCTGTTCCTTCCTATTCCATTCTATTTGTCCTTACCCCCAACGCTATACTGTTCGGAAGCCTCAATCTTTCTCTTTAGATATCTAAAGCTACCTTCACCTGAAGCCCCACCCTCCATTAATTTAAAGGCCTGTCCACAGCGCTAGTTATACGACTGGCCAGGACATTGGTCCCAGCCCAGTTTAAGTGGAGCCCATTCCAACAGAATAGCTCACTCTTCCCTGAGTACTGATGCCAGTGCCCCATGAATTTAAACCCCTTCTTCCCACACAACTCTTTGAGCCATGTATTTAATTCCCTATTAACCCTATGCCAACTGGCGCCTGGCTCGGGTAACAATTCAGAGATGATTACCTTTGATGTACTGCGTTTTCATTCGGACCCTAACTCCTCAAATTCTCTTAGCAGAACATCATTCCTGATTCTACCTATGTCGTTGGTTCTCACATGGACCATGATAACTGGATCTTCCCCATCTCATTCCAAGTTCCTCTCCAGCCATGATGAGA
This sequence comes from Heterodontus francisci, assembly GCF_036365525.1. Classification (NCBI taxonomy): domain Eukaryota; kingdom Metazoa; phylum Chordata; class Chondrichthyes; order Heterodontiformes; family Heterodontidae; genus Heterodontus; species Heterodontus francisci. The sequence goes on along the minus strand of NC_090376.1, from coordinate 35,470,046 downwards.
TGTCCTTAACCCTGGCACTGGGCAGGCAACACAACCTTCAGAGATCTTGGTCGCGGTTGCAGAGAACAGTATCTTTCCCCTGACTATACTGTCTCCTATCAGTACCATATTCCCCTTGGCTCCCCGACTTGAATGGCATCCTTCACCATGACAGCAATAGTACTGAAGACTTGTGCTCTAGAACTAGCCGCGCTCCAAGCCAAGCTGTTCCAGTATAGCTACAACACTGGTATCTGCGTAACAATGTGGAAAATTGCCCATATCTTGCAACATAATAACAGGTCTTTTGCCCATTTGGGCGGAATTTTATGACCCCGCGCCATATACAAAATGACGGCAGTCCGCTTGTCATGTGAGTGGCCACGCAGCAGCCATTTTGCATATGGAGGCGGTCGTCTCCCCCAATAACATGCCGGGGGTGGCAATGGAGACGCCGTTCACGGCATCACCTGATGTCGGACCAGGTGCTGGCACCATCTTTAAAAGCCTGCCAGCCCCGCATTCACGCTCTCCCTGGATTCCACAGCAGCTCACTGACCCAAAATCACTGTAGAGTTACAAAAATGTCTACCTCAGTAAGCAGCCCTCCTGGGCATACTGCTGACAATGTCAGAAGTCCGAGCAGGGGTAGCCCCATGGTTCAGTGAAGCTTCCCTGCTGATTCTCTTCCAGGCTGCAAGGGAAGGCAGGAGGTCCTTTTCCCAGCGATGGGAAGAAGAGGTCCTCCCGCCCGACCAAGCAAGCCTGGACAGAGATCACAGAGGAGGTCAGCAGCGGTGGGGTCACCCGACGAAACTGGGTCCAGTGTAGGAAGAGGATCAATGACCTCCTGCGTTCAGCAAAGGTAAGTGGCATGTTCCAAAATTACTTGATGTGATCTGGGTGTCACTACATGGTCTGCCACATGGTGATGTTTGGTACGGTTCAATAGCTGCATCCTTGCTCTTTCAGGAGAAGAGATTCCATAACTGGAGGGAGATGGCCAGGACAGGTGGCAGAGTGCTAGACATGTGTCCTCTGAGCCAGGCCAAACAGGAGGCACTGGAACTAGCTGGTAGCCAAGGTAGATGTGCCATTTCAGACATGGAGCTCGGGGTCCCAGAGCAAGTGAGTGATTATTGTTGATCAAATAAAAATGCAATAGTAATGTTGAATTAGCTCTGGCATGCTGTCCTTAATGGGAAATATGTAGCCTAATCCACACATGTTGTTTTCATTATATCTTGCCGTTCGCCTTTCACAGGTGACCTTTGCCCCCAAGTGACTCCCTGACAACCTCTGATGACGAGGAGCGCTCAGAGGATGCACCGTTCCATGACTTCCACCAGCACAAATACTTTCACCTCAGTGGGTTTACGCTCGGCTTTAGAATTAGAGTCACAAGCTGGTGAGAGCACTGCACGCGCGCCCGGGCAGCTGGCTGAGGCTGAGACAGCCAAGGCCTCTGACAGTCGGAGGACTGTGGGTGGCCAAACCTATGCTGAACCCCAGGCTGATGGTGAGCTTCTGGTGTTGATAGCATAGGGCATGCTGGAGTTGCAGAGAGAGGTAAGGCAACATCTAGCAGAGATGCCAGAGGCTATGCTTACCCTTGAGTGGACAGTGGGGGAGTCCATCCAAACCATGACTGCTGCCACATCCCAGGCATACAAGCACATGGCTTCATCCATAAAGAGGTTGGCGACCCTCTTGGAGAGCCACATTCCATGCCATAAGCTGCAAACCCTCGCCTTGGCCATGAGTTCAGATCAGCAGTGGCTAGGTAAGAGAAGGACCAGGAGCCTGGAGATTTTTCCTGCTCCTAGTCCTTCTCTGGTAAGCAGGGAGGTTCAAGCGAGCCTTGAGAGGGAGTAGGTGAGGATGCTCTCCACATTTGGGGTCTTCCCTCTGGTCGTTTCGAGTGTGGACCCGGGCTCCTCAGCCCCTCCACCAGTGAGTCCAGCTCCAGCAGCCACAACACCTGAGAACAGTCCTGCACCAGTGCAGGAAGCCTTCGGGCAGCCGAGGCCCTCCAGGGCTCAGGCATCCAGTGGACGACTGCTGGTCATCTCAGGCCAAGGGACGTCCTGATCAGCAGCCTTCCTCCAGCACAGCTGCTAGCACAGGGGTTACACCGCGCAGGAGCACCCACAAGCTTATAAAACAAAATCCTACACACACACACAAGTATTCACGGGTGACACAACTAGGCCCTGTTGACGTTAATTAAATGCTCTTTTGTGCCAATCATTAGCCTTCATTGTGTGTAAATCAGCTTCTAACATGCCTTAATTGTGACTCTGAATCTCACCATAATCCGTGGAGCAGTGCCAATTTAACCACAGACATCATCATCATGGCAACGTGAGAGAAGAAGCAATCCACGAATGCTGTCCCACGGACACGAGCTCACATTGTTGATTGCGCCATTATGAGGTTGTCCCTTGCACGTTGCTCACCTTGTCTGACCTCCATCGCCGTGTTGTGCTCTTCCACAGCTGCTTGGCCATGTCTCTCATCTGCATCCTCTTCATCAGAGGATGTTTGTTGCTCATGCATGTGTTCCTCATATAAGGCCTTCCCCTTCTGAAGTGCAAGATTGTGTAGAGCACTGCAGACCACCACGATACATGCAACCCTCTCTGGGGCATACTGCAGGGTGGCAAAAACATGAAGGCAGATTATTAGCTGAATGGCTATAAACTGAGAGAGGGGAATATGCAATGAGACCTGGGTGTTCTCGTACACCAGTCGCTGAAGGTAAGCATGGAGGTGCAACAGGCGGTAAAAAAGGCAAATGGTATGTTGGCCTTCATAGCGAGAGGATTCGAGTACAGGAGCAGGGATGTCTTGCTGCAATTATACAGGGCCTTGGTGAGGCCACACCTGGAATATTGTGTGCAGTTTTGGTCTCCTTATCTGAGGAAGGATGTTTTTGCTATAGAGGAAGTGCAGCGAAGGTTTATTTTTATTTTATTTTATTTTAGAGGTTCAGCACCAAAGCAGGCCCTTCGGCCCACCGAGTCTGTGCCGACCACTTATACTAATCCTACACTAATCCCATATTCCTACAACATACCCACCTGTCCCTATATTCCCCGACCACCTACCTCTTCTAGGGGGCAATTTATAATGGCCAATTTACCTATCAACTGCAAGTCTTTGGTGGTAGGAGGAAACCGGAGCACCCGGCGAAATCCCACACAGACACAGGGAGAACTTGCAAACTCCACACAGACAGTACCCAGAATTGAACCCAGGTCGCTGGAGCTGTGAGGCTGCGGTGCTAACCACTGCGCCACTGTGCCGCCCTTGGATGTGCCTGGGATGGCGGGACTGACATATGAGGAGAGACTGAGTCGGTTCGGATTATATTCGCTGGAGTTCAGAAGAGTGAGGGAGGATCTCATAGAAACCTATAAAATTCTAACAGGACTTGACAGGGTAGATGCAGGAAGGATGTTACCGATGGTGGGGGAGTCCAGAACCAGGAGTCCTAGTCTAAGGATACGGGGTAAATCTTTCAGGACTGAGATGAGGAGAAATTTCTTCACCCAGACAGTGGTGAGCCTGTGGAATTCGCTACCACAGAAAGCAGTTGAGGCCAAAACATTGTATGTTTTCAAGAAGGAGTTAGATATAGCTCTTGGGGCGAAAGGGATCAAACAATATGGGGAGAAAGCGGGAACAGGTTACTGAGTTGGATGATCAGCCATGATCATAATGAATGGGGAAGCAGGCTCGAAGGGCCGAATGGCCTACTCCTGCTCCTATTTTCTATGTTTCCAATAGATCGATCAAGGCAGCAGAATCTCATCTTCAGCAGCCCAATGGCCTGCTCGATGGTCGCTTGGGTGGAGCTGTGTAAGTGTTGTACATCTCCTCAGCATCACTGTGAGTGTTCCTCACAGATATCAGAAGCCATGCCTTCAAGAGGTAGCCCTTGTACCTGAGAATCCACCTCTGAAGGGAAGCGGGGGGAGTGAAAAGTTGTGGCACCTGGGACTGTCAAAGTATGTAGGAGTCATAGCTGCTTTCCAGGAAGCTGGCACACACTTGTAGAAAATGCTTTCAGTAGGCGCAGACCAGTTAAACGTTTATTGAAGGAACCCCTTCCTGTTGCTAAAGGTGGCTGGTTGGTCCATGGGAGCTTTGATGGCCAAATGTGTAAAATTAATTACACCTTGCACCTGTGGGAATCCAGCTATCACCCCAAAACCGATGGTCCCCTCGATCACACTGTCAGGGTCTGTCCGGTAGTCCACATAGTCGCTGGTCCTCTTGAACAGGGCATATGTCACCTCCTTCATGCAGCAGTGCGCTGCAGCCTGGAAGACCCCACACATGTCCCCGGTGGATCCTTGGAATGATCCCGATGCATAAAACTTGAGCGCCACGGTTATTTCGAGGGCCACTGGCACAGGGTAACCACCAAATCCCATTGGTCCCAATTTGTCGCACAGAAACCCGCATAGGTCTGTGTCGGCCATAGCCATAGCCTTTGCTGACAGTGTCACTCAGACATCTGCAGGTAGGTTACGCGAGTCTTGTAGACTCTCAGGCATACTTGGGTCCTTCTTGGCCTTGCTGGCTTCTGCTGTTCACGTCTTGGAGCTTCAGGCTGAACCGCAGCTGTCTCTTAGATCCCCCTCCGCCAGAGGCGCCTCAACACACCAGGGGGTTCTACAGTACACAGGGTGAAAGAGACCCATGGCAATTTCCCTGGCCCTTTCGCTCCCATCCAATGCTGAGCTGAGCCAGTCTAAGCAAATATGTTTGTCAATCTTTGCTTGTCCAGATGTCTGATGTGGCTCTAGAGTAAAGCTTACTGTTGGTTTCACATCTTTTCCAGAAGGGTAAGGCATCACACCCATAACAACATCATTTAAGATACCCTCAGATTGCCCTCCAACACACACAATCATATGCTTGCAGAGCTCCCCCATTCACACATAAGTCCTTGCCGAGCTCCCTGCATTCGCACATAAGCCCCTTGCAGAGTTCCGCCATTCGCATAACCACCTTGGACACAGCATAGAGGCAATGGCTGCTGTACCCCACAATTTCCCTATGCGACTCTGGTTAGGTTACCTTCCCTTTCACGGCTCAGAGCACTCTTGCCTTGGTGCTGCCAGGCTTTCAGGGTCGTGAAACTGAAGGCATGTGATTGCCGCATGTCATTAACAAAATTGCGGGACATTCGTTGGACTGCAGTGAATTAGATTCAAATTTATTTAAAACAGCATTTCAGGCATTTAAATTACAATGCCATTGCATCGGGGCATCAGTACCGCCACGGTACTTCCCCACCTCTGACATAATCGGCACACTGCAGTATGGCACTGGGATTGGCGACGGCGGACTGCTCCCCGGAGATTCTCTGTCCCCCCACACCACTGAACCCACCTCAGATGAGAGAACAAAATTCAGCCCAAAGGGTTGGACAGTATGAAGTTTGACAGATGAAGCCCTTGAGGAATATAAAGAAACTAGGAAGGAACTTAAGCAAGGAGTCAGGAGGGCTAAAAGGGGTCATGAAAAGTCATTGGGAAACAGGATTAAGGAGAATCCCAAGGCTTTTTATACGTATATAAAGAGCAAGAGGGTAACCAGGGAAAGGGTTGGCCCACTCAAGGACAGAGGAGGGAATCTATGTGTGGAGCCAGAGGAAATGGGCGAGGTACTAAATGAGTACTTTGGTGGATGACAAGTCTAGGGAAGGGAGTGTAGATAGTCTGGGTCATGTCGTTATCAAAAAGGAGAAGGTGTTGGGCGTCTTTCAAAGCATTAAGGTAGGTAAGTCCCCAGGGCCTGATGGGATCTACCCCAGAATACTGAGGGAGGCAAGGGAAGAAATTGCTGGGGCCTTGACAGAAATCTTTGTATCCTCATTGGCTACAGGTGAGGTCCCAGAGGACTGGAGAATAGCCAATGTCGTTCCTTTGTTTAAGAAGGGTAGCAAGGATAATCCAGGAAATTATAGGCTGGTGAGCATTACGTCAGTGGTAGGGAAATTGTTAGAGAGGATTCTTCGGGACAGGATTTACTCCCATTTGGAAACAAATGAACTTATTAGCGAGAGGCAGCATGATTTTGTGAAGGGGAGGTCATGTCTCACTAACCTGATTGAGTTTTTTGAGGAAGTGACAAAGATGATTGATGAAGGAAGGGCAGTGGATGTTGTCTACATGGACTTCAGTAAAGCTTTTGACAAGGTCCCTCATGGCAGACTGGTACAAAAGGTGAAGTCACACGGGATCAGAGGTGAGCTGGCAAAATGGATACAGAACTGGCTCGGTCATAGAAGACAGAGGGTAGCAGTGGAAGGGTGCTTTTCTGAATGGAGGGATGTGACTAGTGGTGTTCCGCAGGGATCAGTGCTGGGACCTTTGCTGTTTGTATTATATATAAATGATTTGGAGGAAAATGTAGCTGGTCTGAATAGTAAGTTTGCGGACGACACAAAAGTTGGTGGAGTTGCGGATAGTGATGAGGATTGTCAGAGGATACAGCAGGATATAGATCGGTTGGAGACTTGGGCGGAGAAATGGCAGATGGAGTTTAATCCGGACAAATGTGAGGTTTTGTATTTTGTAAGATCTAATACAGGTGAGAAGTATACAGTAAATGGCAGAACCCTTAGGAGTACTGACAGGCAGAGAGATCTGGGCGTACGGGTCCACAGGTCACGGAAAGTGGCAACGCAGGTGGATAAGGTAGTCAAGAAGGCATACAGCATGCTTGCCTTTATTGGTTGGGGCATAGAGTATAAAAATTGGCAAACTGTACAGAACCTTAGTTAGGCCACACTTAGAATATTGCGTGCAATTCTGGTCACCACACTACCAGAAGGACGTGGAGGCTTTGGAGAGGGTACAGAAGAGGTTTACCAGGATGTTGCCTGGTCTGGAGGGCATTAGCTATGAGGAGAGGTTGGATAAACTCGGATTGTTTTCACTGGAACGACGGAGGTGGAGGGGCAACATGATAGAGGTTTACAAAGTTATGAGTGGCATGGACAGAGTGGATAGTCAGAAGCTTTTTTCCAGGGTGGAAGAGTCAGTTACTAGGGGACATAGGTTTAAGGTGCGAGGGGCAAAGTTTAGAGGGGATGTGCGAGGCAAGTTCTTTACACAGAGGGTGGTGAGTGCCTGGAACTTGCTGCCGGGGGAGGTGGTGGAAGCAGGTACGATAATGACATTTAAGAGGCATCTTGACAAATACATGAATAGGATGGGAATAGAGGGATACGGTCCCCAGAAGTGCAAAAGGTTTTAGTTTAGACAGGCCTCAAGATCGGCGCAGGCTTGGAGGGCCGAATGGCCTGTTCCTGTGCTGTACTGTTCTTTGTTCTTTAGTACTTTTCTCACCAGCCACCTAGTTGGCCGCAGGGGCCAGGAGGCCCATAAGGCATACCCAGCAAAGGGAATGGGAGCAAGTGGTCAGGGAGTTAAATTCCAGGAGTCTGGCCCCAAGAATCTGGCTGCAGTGCCACAAAAAAATTCAATGGCCTCTTGGGAGTGGTCAAGGTCAGTGAATACATCTTCAAATGCCATTTTCAACTCACCGCTATCACACGCTGATCATGCACCATAGCTCCATCATTCACCAATCAGCAATTAGGATTCATACCTAACATTCAGAAATTCCACCTCACTCTCACACACTTAACAATGCTTCAAGCCTCAGGTCCACATCTTGCAGCTTCCAGATACTTTCAGCTATCATAGGCACATCACAAAAATTGCAATACACTCACTGACACTCTTCCCTCTCTCTTGCAGCACAAGGGCACACACAACAAGAGGCAGCAGTAGATGACTGGTGGGAGAAAGACACGCTGCATCCACTGAGCCCTTTGGAGGACACAGTGCTCCACATTACAGGGCTGGCAAGACTGAGGCCATTGCATCTGGCGTTATCAAGAACATTCAGGATGATGGTATGTTCCTGTCTTATGCACCATCTCAAATCCCACTTCACCCTCATCCCACAATCTGGCATGAAGTGCAAGCTGCAGATCGTGTAACCATGGACTTCTTGCTTTCCACCCAAAGCCCTTTCCCTCACCCCAATTCTCTCCTTCTGTATTTCTGCTTTCAGATACCCAAGACGTGCCACCTGGCCAGCCAGTGCACCCTAACCTTGAAGGGCATGAGCAAGAGGAGATGACTGATGAGTAAGTATCATCACTTGATCTGACCCTTGCAGGCACCAGCTCAGATACTGGCACTACTTTATTGGGATCAGCAAATGGTCAGTCACCAGGCATAAGTTGGCTGCAGCCAGGTTAGGGGGAAAGGATAGCTGACTGGAGGGCAAAGTGGCAGATGAGTTCTGCTGCAAGGGTCTCAGATGAGGCCTTTGATTGATTGGCCTACTAGACAGCCTGTTGCCACTGTCAAGGTCCATTGAGGAATCCGGCTCCAACTAGGCACAGGGCTTTGCACAGAGCTTGCAGCCCATCCGTTCCAGCGTCAAAGTGGTGATCAACTACATGACAGCATTTGCGGATCCAGCCATGATGCAGAGTCTGTTGAACCAATGTCTTAGCATCCATTGCAACACAGGTAGAAGCCACTCGATATCTCAGTGCTGCAATGGAAGCTCAGACTGAGATCATGAGATTCATGCTTGTTGCCATACAAGTCCACCTTGGTGCCAAGCAGACTCAGACATCTGTCATCATGGCTGCAGATGCCATTACTCAAAGGGGCATGCAGGCTCTCTCAGCAGTCCAGCAATCTGTACTCAGATTAATAGGAATTCTAGGTCTCCGATGTGGGGGTGTGACAGTGGCTCTGTGGTGCATGAACCTGCTGTCCTCTCTCAGTATGACGGCATTCATGCTCCCACCACTGCCACTCTTCCAGTTCTCTTGCTGCTGCCTTTCAGCCAGCCAGCCCAGGCTGCTGACACCCATACTGAGCAAATGCAGTCCAAAGCCGTGTTTTCTACACCCAGAGCTGCTCAGGGTCATCCTGCAAGGTCAACTGCAGTCTCCTCCACAGCAGAAGTCAGCAGCCTTCCACCAGCCATGCTGCAGCCACTGGGGTAGCACTGCTTAGAAGTAGGCGATGGCACTCGGAAGAAAGGCACTAAGGGAATGCACAAAAAGGGTAAATAGTTCAACTTTGTAAGTATTGGAAGTGTTGTTGGATAAAGTTGTTATGGAACATTTTTTTTGTGGTATCTTTTATTTCAGGATTTTGGCAAAGAGAAAACTGTGATGGCCCTAGCAGAGGGATGGAAAGCTGGGGAACTGCGGAGTAGTGGTGATGTGTGTATGAGATTTTAGGGGAACCAATGTCTGATTAGCCACTCACGGACAACCCATCTGGACCAAAGGAGTCCCAGATGACTCTTCTCTTCCTCCCCCGCCTCCCGAGGTCCTCACTGAAGGCCTGGTGGCAAGGGCTATGCCCTGATGAGAGCCAGGTTGTGAAGGATGCAGCAGGCCACCACCAATTTGGAGACACGCTCAAGCGAGTACTGGTAGGGTTCCCCCCCCCCCGCCCCTCCACTGACCGAGTGGTCTGGGCAACAGCACCATTTTAGAGCATTGATGGCTTGTTCCATGACTTTCCCAGCAGCGTGGCTCTCTTGTTGTACGTGTGCTGTCAACACATGGTCGGGTGGCAAGGGGAGTCATGTCCCAAATATAGAGCAGGTAGCACTCGTCACCAGCAGCCACCCTCTGGTTTGCTGTGGTGGCTCAAATATGGCAGGAACAGCTGACTGGTGCAGAATGAAAGCATTGTGGCTGCTGCCAGGATAGCAGGCATTCACCGACATGATCACACATCAACTGCGTGTAAGGGAGTGATGCTCCTTGAGATTGCGGTAAATCTCCCTGTTAATATGGGGCATCTGCAGAACCATGTGCATCTAGTCAATGGCTCTCTGCACCATTGGCAAAGCCTGCTCCTTCTGCTTCTCTTTGGTTAGAGAGATGTTGAATTCTCCACTCCTATTGTACAGGGCCTCTGTCACCTCTCTGATGCAGCAATGAATGGTGAACTGTGGTATGTTGGCAATATCCCTCCCTCATGGAAGGATCCACCGGGTTAGAAATTGAGGGCCATGGAGACCTTCACAGCCACTGGCTATGCTGTCCTTGCCCTGCTTTGTAGCTATAGGCCCAGTTGGAGGAGGTGGCAGAGTTTAATACCACATCTCGGTGAAATACAGCCATCTCAGACACTGCTTCTGGCTGAGGTGGCTGTAGGAGGAGTGTTCTTTGAATACCCTAGGTAAGGCTTTCTATTGAGACCCCTCCACCTCCTCGCTCTGCGCACAGCTTTCTCTCTCTGCTGCCTGTGCTCCATGTCCTCATCATGATGCAGCCCAAGAGGGACTACAACTACAGCATCCATTAGTGTTCGGAGGCTTTCTACAGTCAGACTTCCAAAGTCACGTGAACTCTTTGGAAATGTTCAGCACCAGACCCTTCTGACTCCAACAACTTTTCAGAACTCCTCCAACAACAATGAACTCAGTACTTTCCCTCAATGTACAGCAGTAAAAGAAAGTCAAAGCACCTCACTGCAAGTCCCATGTTGATGCCTTTAAACGGCACTGGTGGAGGTCCCATGTACAGTGTTTAAGAGAGGGTGCTAACTGGATCTGTGAGGTCCAAAATGGCAGTTCGGGCACCAAACCAGTGTTTGATGCTGTCAGGTGTCATGATCTGCCCACTCCTCTGGTGCACGCACAGCACGCCTGTGCTAGCATCCTTACAAGCAAGGCGTGCTACTCCAGCCGTGCGTGCCAGAAGTGGACAGAAGCAGATTGGTTGCCATTTTCGGGTCTCTGGGCTCCTACAGCGGCAACACCAGTAGTGCTACTGGGCTGGATTTTGGGTCCTTGAAGGTTTAAGAATTTAATCACTCCAGTTGGTTGGGAAGTGGCTAAATTGTTGTCAAAAGTAGAGTGGCACATGAAAGCAAAAGAAGGAGAAAATTCTACAGTTGCAGAGGCATAAACATCTTTCAAGAAAAGAAAGTGTAATATTGACAAAGATAGGCAAAATTGAAGTCAGTGATAGGTGATCATGTAGAAAAATTTTGCCCTTTTGCTCAAGAATTGGAAAACAGAGATTGTGGGGAGGTGGCGTAAGAGATCACGCAGTGGGGTAGGGCAAGACAGCATGGAGGGGGGTGGGGGGGGGGCGGGCAGACAAGAGATCATGAGGGACCAAGAGCTCGCGGGGAGGGAGATGCGATATAGCATGGATGTGATGTTATTAGGAAACAAACAACCTCTGTCAACACCCAATGAGAATGCATGAACTGATGTAAAAGCAAAATAATAAATAAGAACAAAAATGAAAGTTGTAATGCAGCTGTCACATACTCAAAAGGAGGTACCTAGGATCACCGACCTTAGTGAACATTTTATTGTCAAAAATATGCAAGCGCTGTCTTGTGACTGATGGCTGTGGGTTCAGAGAACCAGTTTCTAATCTGTTGCCAGGTTACAAAAATTTATTAAAAAAGCACTCTTATAAATAATTTGCCAGACATATATATGAAAGAGAAACAATGGGACAATATTTTTAAAAAGGATTAACAAATCAAGTTTAGACCATTGACAAATAAGTCAGTATTGCAGAGTCCTTCACTATAGTGTGCTAATTTATTTCAATTACCACTAATGAAATTTGCAGCAATTTGGCCACAGAGAACAGAGTAATAACATAGCAGAAAATTTTGACATTCATGCAATAAATTGTCAACAATGAGGTAGTTAAGAAAGAAAGGTCAGCTTTTGTGCGAAACGATCCAGTTGATAGAAATCCAGTCCGTTTCATTAGCCATTCTCTTGCTTTCTTACAAAGTACCTACAAAATTATAGCAACAAAAAGGGCACCAGAAGCAGCTAAGAAAGGGAATTAGGCATTTTAAACATGGCAACTAGCTACAGCCATGCAGTGAGCAAAAATCAATAATGTGTCACAACATATCTTGACTAAGGATGTTGAAATCAAATGAAACAGAACACTGATAGAATGGTTACTGGAACAATGTTGTCTATATTAACAGTATTGTGCGAGCTGATAGCCACAGTGGCTTAAGATCTTCATTTAGATTTGAAAATAGAACAATGAACACCTTAAGGGATTGTTAATACTTTTGCTTCAGCCTCCTTTGTTGGCTTTGGAGGGTTTGAATTCTCGGTCTTCTGTTCCCTTATCCATAGTGGGGCCTATAATGATATATCTACAAGGCTCTCAGCAGGAGCTAGATCATGGTGACAAAATGAAAGTGGAATTAATTTAAAATAAATCAGAAAAGATGCACAGTTTTCAGAGCTAACAATTTAACCATATCAGAATAGCACGCTTGCATGGGCCAATAACTTAGAAAACAAGAATTGTTCTGCCTACAATAATGTTACTGCCTAATTATGGCTTATAGATGATTTTTTTCCTCTAGTAATCTTGCTTTTAGTGTGATTACCACTGTTCACACTGAATTAAACACAGCCATAAATAGAGTAATTCACAAAGACACTCCAATTATTAGAGAATGGACCTGACCAAATTAAAGCAGTTACTTTCTACATTCAGTGTTATTTTAGCCTACATGCACTATAAGTCATTATTTAAGTTGAAATGCTAATTTGCATGCAAAAACTCCTTTAGCTTTATTACTAAATTCAACAAAGTATTGCTTCAGTTCATGATGCTTCACAAAGGAAGGAAAAGAAAATTCTGAAGGACAAAACTTTACTTTATTTGGAGAACTTACTGACAAAAATATAATGTATTTTGCCCACACAGTGTTTGCATCCCATTTGTCTCAGAAGAGACATTCTCGTTAACAGTTGCAATTTTTTTTTAGCATTCGCTTTGATGGTTATTGTACTGTGTGCAACCATAAAGGCGGGGCTAAAGCGTGGCGAGTCGAAGAGACTTAGCAGTTGGCAGGAAAAAAGACAGAAGGGCAAGGATAGAGCCAACTGTGTAACAGCCCCAACAACCAATTTTATCTGCAGCACCTGTGGGAGAGTCTGTCACTCTAGAATTGGCCTTTATAGCCACTCCAGGCGCTGCTCCACAAACCACTGACCACCTCCAGGCACTTACCCATTGTCTCTCGAGACAAGGAGGCCAAAGAGAATCAGGAGTTGTGAAGGGAACAGCTCCCTGAGTTTCTGTATTATAGGTTTGTTGCAGACACTGAATGTGATTACACAAGAATTTCACAGACCATAATGCCCAACTAATGAGAACATATTTTCAGGAATCTAAAGACATAACTTAGAGAGGAAAAATTTTATTTAGCTACAGGGTTTCTACATATTAGAAGGCAATTCCACTATTACACAATGCCATACCATATACAAATCACATATTGGATAGTATGCAATACACAAAATACTAATGAATATTTTGCTGCGTCAACCCCATGATATTCATTTTGAGGCAATCCTCTCTGCATACTTATGAACAGCCATATACCCTGGGCTGAATTTTATTTCTAGGCCATGGGTCTTGACAGCAGCACTGGACATGGGTGCCACTTCCGCTTGGATGTCCAGCGGCTGACCGAATGTGATCACATGGCAGCCGGCCAACTAACTTTCATTTATTTGTTTGTGGGATGTGGGCATTGCTGACTAGGCCAGCATTTATTGCCCATCCCTAATTGCCCTTGAACTGAGTGGCTTGTTTGGCCATTTCAGAGGGCATTTAAGAGTCAACCACGTTGCTGTGACACATGTAGGCCAGACCAGGTAAGGACAGTAGATTTCCTTCCCTAAATGACATTGGCGAACCAGATGAGTTCTTACAACAATAGTTTCACGGTCACCATTAAACTAGCTTTTTAAATTCGAGATCCATTAATTGAATTCAAATTTCATCATCTGCTATGGTGGGATTTCAACCCATGCCCTCAGAGCAATAGACTATGCTCTGTATTACTAGCCCAGTGACATTACCACTATGCCACCACCTCCCCTTAGGGAAAGTGTGATGCCCATCCAATTAAAGAGCAGAGGCAGGAAATGAGGCACCGATGGCACTGTCAGTTGACTCCCAGCTTTTGCTGGCGCCACTTTTAAAGAGCTGCCAGCCCTGCATTCAGCCTGGTTTGAAGGAGTGTTTGCCTGATTGGCCTGGAGACCCCTCATGCTGCCCAACCACTGCAGAAGGAGGACCCTGGATGGCCACACGGTTTAGCAATGCCTCCCGTTAGGTTCTCCTCCAGGCTGCAAAGGCGTGATGCCCTCTTCCTGAGGGACGGAAAGAAGAGACCAACCTGCCTGACCAAGCAAGCCTGGACGGAGATTGCAGAGGAGGTCAGGAGCCCTAGGGGGTCATCCCCCAAACCTGGATTCATTGCCACAAATGTGTCAACGAGCTCCTTAGCTCTGCCGAAGTGAGCTCTACATACCGCTTTCCTCTTTGGGGCTTACATGTGGCAATGCTTGAGGGTGGGCTTGGTGGGGAAGGAATGACGATCCAGTCAGTGGCAAGGGGGGGTCAGGAAGTGGCATATCCTGTCAGATTCATAGCTGCATCTTGGTGAGAGGCGCCATCTGTCAGTGGTGAGTCCCATAAGTCCCTCGAGAACGGCCACATGTTGGAGAAATTTGTGTGCCCCCATCATGGGCCAATGGGCTGCCACCAGCATAGCTGTTGTGCTGGTCTTCATGGCGAAACTAACAGTGTCCATTCTTCAGCTTGCAGGAGAAATGGGCTCACAACTGCAGAGAAAGGGCCAAAACTGGTGGAGGGGTTCCCGACCTGCATATCCTGACCCTAATGAAGGAGGAGGCCCTGGAATTGGCTGGGTCCCAGGGTGGTCATTCCATTGCTGATGGTGAAACAGGAGTGTCATCTCAGGAGAGTGAGTGAACTCTTGCAGAGGCACAAGGGTGCCTCTGTCCCACACATGAAGTACAGTGCTCACGGTCCATCACTGGACAAATGCAGCTCCACATCCAGCATAGTTGGGATGAGGAAATGGGAAGCCCTTAACCTCTCAACGTTTGTGTTCCCTCATGCAGGTCAAGGTCATCCTGAAGGACACGGAGCTCGAGAGACTGGGGCCAGCGGCCACATCTGAGGAGGATGAAAGATCCTCAGAAGGTGCAGTATCACATCATTCCCCACACCCTCCCTGTGACAGCCGAGGCCACTGACAGTCGGAGGACTGTGGGAGGCCAGGCCCATGCTGAGCCTAGGCTGATGACAGGTCTCTGGAGTGGTCAGCAACACAGCACCTGTTGCAGCTGCAGCAAGAGGTGAGGGAACATGGAACATAAGAAATAGGAGCAGGAGTAGGCCCCTCGAGCCTGCCCCACCATTCAATAAGATCATGGCTGATTTGACCCAGGCCTCAACTCCTCTTTCGGGCCTGCTCTGCATAACCCTTGAATCCCCGAGATTTCAAAAATCTATCTACCTCCTCCTTAAATACATTTAGTGACCCAGCCTCCACAACTCTCTGAGGCAGAGAATTCCAGAGATTCACCACCCTCTGAGAGAACAAATTCCTTTGCATCTCAGTTTTAAATGTGTGACCCCCTTATTCTGTAACTATGTCCCCTAGTTCGAGATTCCCCCACCAATGGAAAAATATTCTCAACATCTACCCTGTCAAGCCCCCTTAAAATCTTACATGTTTCAATAAGATCACCTCTCATTCTTCTAAACTCCAATCAATAAAGGCCTAACCTGTTTAGCCGTTCTTGATAAGACTTCCCTATTTTTAAACTCTAACCCCCTGGCAATAAAGGCCAAAATTCCATTTGCCTTCCTAATTACTTGCTGCACCCGCATGCTAACCTTTTGTGTTTCATGTACAAGAACACTCAGATCCCTCTGTACTGCAGTATTTTGCAGTCTTTCTCCATATAATCTGCCTTTTTATTCTTCCTACCAAAGTGGATGACCTCACACTTTCCCACATTGAACTCCATCTGCCAAGTTTTTGCCCACTCACTTAACCTATCTATATCCCTTTGCAGATTCTTTGTGTCCTCATCACAACATGCCTTCCCACCTATTGTCACCAAATTTGGATACACTACCTCCCTTCCTCACAGTCATTAATATAGATAGTAAATAGTTGAGGCCCTAGGACCGATCCTTGTGGCACTCCACTAATTACAGCTTTCCAACCTGAAAAAGACCCATTAATCCTGCCTCTCTGCCTTTTGTGTGTTAGCCAGTCCTCAATCCATGCCGATACATTACCCCCAATACCCTGGGCTCCTATTTTGTGCAATCACCTTTTATGTGGCACCTTATCAAATGCCTTCTGAAAATCCAAATACACTACATCTACCGGTTCCCCTTTATCCACTCTGCTTGTTATATCCTCAAAGAACTCGAACAAATTTGTCAAACACGATTTCCCTTTCATAAAACCATGTCGACTCTGTTTCATTGCATTATGTTTTTCAAAATGTCCTGCTATTTCTTCCTTAATAATGGACTCTAGCATTTTCCCAATGACAGATGTTACGCTAACTGGTCTGTAGTTTCCTGCTTTCTGCCTCCCTCCTTTGTTGACTAGGAGTGTCACATTAGCAGTTTTCCAATCCACTGGTACTCTACCAGAATCCAGTGAGTTTTGGTATATTATGACCGAGGCCTCCACTATCTCTGCAGCCACTTCTTTTAAAACCCTTGGATGCAGGCCATCAGGTCCTGGTGACTTGTCTGCCTTTAGACCCATCAGTTTGTCCAGCGTCTTTTCCCTCGTGATGGAGATTATTACAAGTTCCTCCCTCCCATTTACACCTTGCTCATCTATTATTGCTGGGATGTTTATAGTGTCCTCCACCGTGAAAACCAATGCAAAATATTGGTTTAAATTATCTGCCATTTCCCTGTTCCCTGTTATTAATTCCCCAGTCTCATCCTCTAAGGGTCCCACACTTACTTTAGCTACTCTCTTCCTTTTTATATACCCGTAGAAGCTCTTATTGTTTGTTTTTATATTTCTTGCCAATTTACTCTCATAAACAATTTTCTCCCTCTTTATTAGTTTTTTAGTCATCTGCTGCTGGTTTCTAAAAGATTCCCAATCCTCTAGCCTACCACAAGCTTTCGCCACTTTGTACGCCTTTGTTTTTGATTTGATACTCTCCTTAACTTCCTTTGTTATCCACAGGTGGTTCATCGTTCTCTTCAAGTCCTTCCTTCTGACCGGAATAAATGTTTGCTGAGTGTTATGAAATATCTGCTTAAAAGTCTGCCACTGCTCATCTACTGACTTCCCCTGTAGTCTATTTTCCCAGCCCGCTTTAGACAACTTTTTCTTCATACCTCTGTAGTTGCCCTTGTTTAAGTTGAAGACACTGGTTTGAGACCCGAGTTGCTCACCCTCAAACTGAATTTGAAATTCTACCATGGTATGATCGCTTCCCCCTAGAGGATCCTTAACTACAAGATCTCTTATTGATCCGACCTCATTACACATTACCAAATCTAAAATAGCCTGTGCATCGGTGGTGGCCGAACGTGTACCGATCGCATTTAGTGGCCACATCCCCCACTACCCCTCCCCCACCTGCAAACTCACATTTCGTGGGCCGATAAAATTCCAGCCCCTAACTGACCATCTCAGCTGCATATACCAGTCCGTAATCCACAGGGTCCTGCTGAATATCGCTATAACAAAGCTCCTAAATGAAGGAAGGAAACTACAAGAAGAATATCAGCTGAAACTGATATTTAGAGGTTTTATTTCTGAAGTACCCTGAAGCATGCAGCTCAAAAATAGGCAAGATGTTTGTTGTATAATTGCATAATTAAATAATTCAGAGGCATGTCAATGTCTTCATAGACCATATTTGTGCCCTGCCAAAGGAACATAGAAACAGGCAGGAAAAGATCAGCTGGTCCATCACGTCTGCCCCACACTGGCTGGAGCGTTATGATTAGACATGTTCCACTCCCCCGCAGCTATGTAATCTCATGGGAGGGGCAAGAAAGAGAAAATCCATCCCTCTCATTATTATATAAAACTTTATCAAGTCGCCTCTGAGTCCATGCTACTCTAAAGTAAATGGACCCAGATACTCAAGCCTATCTGAGTAACTAAGGTACTTTAAGCTTGGAATCATTTTTGCAGTTCTCTTTGGAATTTTTTCACCTACTGTGTGAAGGAACCAAAACTGAGCACAGTACTTCAGATGTGGTCTAACCAATTATCTGTACAATGACAGAACGGTGAAGCTTTAAGAGATGGACAGCAAAGCAGCTCTCAGGGAAATTGGGGAGAATTTTATTCAGAGACTTTTTGGTTAAACTGAAAGACAAAACAAGAGCAAAAACAATATAATGTCGAAGATTGTATAGCACCTTAAAAAGAAAAACCAACACCAAGAGCATTGACATGGTTATGCCCTTAGTTACAATCTTTCCTGAAAGAAAATTATAGTCTCAGTCAATTTTTGACCATTGAAAATTGAGGCATCTGAGTGATAATTGATTATCATTACATCCCAGGATTCAGGCTTAATCAAATCCAGAATATCAGTTTGATAGTCTGTTCCCTTGGCTCAATGTGAAATAAATTTGGCAATGTCAACACAGTCCTTGTGTGCCCATAATACAAAAATGCACACAAATTGGTAAACTGACTCAGAAGAGTAGAAAGTAGAGGGAAAAAATCAGACTGGTCGAGTAGGAGGTGCTCTTTTGAGGTTAGAAACTGTATCATGCCATGCTATATTTATCTGGTAGTATCAGTCAGTCAGATGTGACATGTGGAAACCTATGGCAATGGAGTTGAGAACTCATCAAACCAAGCTACTGAGGAATGGAACAAAATAGAATATCCTTGTGGAGAAAAGCTCACTTACCAAAGTCCAGAGAACTTAGGCACGATTTGGCAGGATGGGTTCCAATTTTGCATAAGGATACTAACAGATTAACCAGCTTAAACCACGTTGCATGGAGCTCTGGTAAGCATACTGCCATTTCTCAAGTCAGGGCCACTATACCTGGCAGGGCAATGGTTTGCAGGGTACAGTTCTACATCTGTGGATTTAGAAGTAGTTGGATTTGGAGACTTTAAAGCATCACTCATCCAGCTGACCAAAACAAAACTGCATCATGTAACGCAATCACTATGACTTTGGACACTGCCTAAAGCTTCCAACTAATGATACTGGGATGTGCTAGTTGTTTTTATAGTTTGAACAGTGTAACACAATTCATTTATTGATAAGTAGCATTGAAAACTGGTGTATTTCATGAGGTTTATGTCCTCAACATATGCAGTTGGTTGTGTTTGAGACCTTTTCATACTACCAATAGTAGAATGCTAAAGCCAGTAGTAGACAAATCCAACTGCACATGAAAAAATCATTAACAGGACTGATATGTTGCACACTGCCTACTGTTGTTACTTTACTTGTTTTGTGGCCTAGATTGCCACATGCACAATCTTAATAATGTACAGTTAACATGCCTAAGATGACCTAAGCTCAGCTGCAATGTGGTGGTTATCTATCTGGATAACAATTCATATATTTGATACTCCCATTTGCAGCACAGATGGCAAGTCAATCTATTTCTAATATCGGCTAAAGGATTATGCAGGCAGACTGTAATACACGTCATATTTCTCTGTATGGTGAGCTGAAGCAATTCAATGGTGAGTTCCATTGCACTGTTAAGCCATCTATAGAGCCTTACAAACCTTGCATGGTTCAATATAAACTGACTACCATACAAGGTAAAATACAGGTCCTGTAGGCTTTCTAATTCCTGCAGTAATTAAAGCCAGCCTGCACCTATTAAAGAGGAGATGCATTCTGGCTGCAACAGGTACTGGAATTGGTTGCAGAAGACATTCTGAGCGGGAAGAAGAGTGGAGAGGGTGCAACAGAGCAGATGCATGCTCGAAGGTTCTCTGACAGAGCACTGAAGGCTTTGGTGCAGGAGGTGGACAGGAGGAGAGATGTCCTCTTCCCACAGAGGGCCAGAAGGTCATCCAGACAGACAATGAGAAGGCAGTGGGAGCAAATAGCCATCACTGTCAATGTAAGCAGTCTAGCCTCGCGGACCTGGATGCAGTGCAGGACTAAGTTTAATGACCTCACACGAGAGGCCATGGTCACTGAATGCATCTTCAAATGCCATATCGTTACAAATGAATGACTAGGTTCACACACTATACCATTCATCGCCCTCCGTTTCATTCAACTATCAACATTTTCTATCAAAACCAACTCATACCTAACATTCATAGCCTCACCTCACCCTCACACACTTAGCACTCATACCCACATCTATCAGCTTGCACACACTGCCAGCTCTTCAACTATGACAGGCACATCACCTAAATACATGGCACCACACTCACTGACACATTTCCATCTCTCTTGCAGGAACAAGTTGGAGCATAATCAGTGGGAGGCAGGCATGGCTGTATGTCCTCACCCACATGGAGGAGGCAGTGCTGACAATCATTGGGACAGCTACGACTGAGGTCATGTCCAGCGCAGAGCTGAAACTATAGAAAATAACGGTACGTTTCAACTTAATTCATCTTCTCACATCCCACAAACTCTTCTGATTTACAAGCTGCAGATGGTCTGAGCATGCATCTTGTGCTTCCCCCCCACATTGCACTTCCCTCACTGCAACCCTACCCTTGTGTGTTTCTCCTTTCAGATACCCACAGGCTGTCATCTGGCCAGGCCATGGCGTGGGAACATGAAGTTCAAGAGGAGCAGGAGACTGATGATGATGCAACACCATCACTCAATCTCACACTCGCAGCCACCAGCTCAGATACTGGCACTGTGTTTACTTTCGACGGCAGTATGGAGGCAGGATCTGCAAGTGCAAGTGCACAAGTGTCCTGCAGCCAGGGCAGGGGGGAAGGGTTGCATTGGTGCCAGCTCCGAGGAGGATGAGGTTGCACACAAGTTCTGCTGCAAAGGACTCAAATGATGAGTTTGAGGGGGTGGGGTACAGGAAAAGGCTGATGGACATGCATAATGAAATATCTGGTGCTTTGGCAAATCTGCCAGAAAGCCTGCTGTCACAGTCAAAGAGCATGGAGAAGTATGACATCAACTTGGCACAAGGTTTTGCGTGGACTTTGAAATTCCTCCTGTCCAGTGTGGAAGTGGTGGCCAACTCTTATGAGAAACCATGACGCAGCATCTGATAGTCAATTTCTCAGCTTCCATTGCAGTACAAACAGAGGCCACCCGAACTATAAGTACTGCAGTGTAAGCTCAGACTGCGGTCTTGCGATCTCAACTTGTTGCCATACAGCTGCAGCTTGGTGTTATGCAGGCTCAGACTGCTGCCATTATGACTTAAAGGGGCTTCCAGGGTGTCACAACAGTCCAGCAATTGGTCCTCCAACAATCACTAGGTCACACCAGGGGAGTACCAGTGGCTCTGTGGAGCGCAAACCTGTTGATCTTTCTCAGAATGACCGCATTCATCCTCCCACTCCTGTTACTCTGCCGGTGCTCTTGCTGTTGCCTGTCAGCCCACCAGCCCAGACTGTACCATCTATGCTAAGGTGGTGCAGTCTGAAGTCATGATTTCTAGGGCCAGAGCAGCTCGAGGTCATCCTGCAGGGCCATCTGCAGTCACTTCCACTGAAAGTCAGGGGTTTCCCCTAGCCATTGGGGCAGCACTGCAATAGGAGCACTAGACCAGGCAAAGGCACCGCCAGACAGGCACTAAGGGAATACACAAGAAGTAATTAGTTGACTTTTGTATTGAATATTGTTTGATAAAGTTGGTTTGGAATGGTTATTTTGTGGTGGCTTTTATTTCAGCATTATGGCCAAGAGGAACTGTGATGGTCAATGAGAGAGGGAAGGGAAGGTACGGGACTGTTGTAGAAAGGGAATTTGGGGTTATGTTCACTGGAACTGTACTTGGATGAAGCGATCATGGACAACTGGCCAGAAGGTGGATGTGTTGGTTGCCTCCTCCCTTCCTCCTGCTCCTCCTTTGATAGCAAAGCTTAGCAGCATACAGCAGACCATGACGAATTGTGACTGATCTAGTACTATAGGACTTCTCCAGAGCAGTCAAGGCAGCAAGACCATTGCTTGAGTGTGTCCATGATGTGCTTGATGATGTGGCAGCATATATGTGGTTGGGTTACACACTGGAGTCATGAGCCAGGTGGTCAGCAATAGCCCTCATTGCCCAGAGAGAGCACAATGTACTCCTCTCTGCTAGCATAAAGAGTGTCAATCACTTCCCTTTTGCAACAATTGACCGGGAGATATTACAGATGCCACATTCCCCAGCCTGGAAGGATCCCGATGTGAAGAAATTCATGGCTACGGTCACCTTCACAGCCACCGGTTCTGAGGCTGCAGGTATGCCTGTAAAATGTGGCAAATTTCCATGAGCACCTCCTTCATAAAACAGAGACGATGCGCAGACTGTTTTCTGGCTTAGGTTGAGGCAGGGGAAATGCTCCCTGAAGACTAGGTGGATAAGGCCTGCTGCAGAGACCACTTCTCCCCCTCTTCCTCTGTCTGTGAGCATCTTGTCCTCTTCTGTGCTGTCTCTGTTCAATTTCCCTTTCATGCTGCAGACCAAAGTGGGCTGGAAACTACAGCACCCATGACTGGGAGCATGTGATCTGAACAAAGCCCAACCGAGGGCTTCTCCATGTGCTGCACCACTTCCCGTCAACTTCACCAACTTATATAGCAATAAAAAACTCACAGCACTTCTACAAACTCAGCCAGAACCAGTAGAAATCAATCAGCAACAAACCTGAAAGTAGCTGATGATCCCTTTAAATAGTGCTGTTGGGGGCTCCTTCCTGCTGTCTAATGGATATCTAGCTCTGCATGTTTAAGAGAGGGTGTTGGCTGCAGCAGCGAGGTCAAAAATTGCAGCACTGGCAACAAATCAGCAGTACATGCTGACTGGCGTTACAGTCTGCTTACTCTGCATACTTCCACCACACACTCCAAATGCTCCAAATTCCTATGCTAACACCCTCACCAAAACGGCATCCAGCATGTACTGCGCCAGAAGTGTGCATTTGCTGCGCAGACACTATTTTGTTATCCAAACGACACTCATAGCACTAAAACTATGGGTGCTATGGAACAAAGTTTTGCAGCCAGTATAGCTCCAATACCTACTTCCTAATGCAGTACAACAGAATTGTTCTCCTAAAGGTAAGGATGAGAAACTTCTAACACAACTGCTTTCACCACCAGCCATGTCACCTTCTCATAGCACATCAGATAAGTGGCCTAGTTGTGATGGTGTCGATTGTTATAGGATAGGTTTTAGTACATTGTGATGAATATAGTTTTAAATGGTGGATGTGGTCTAGCTGCAGTTGTAGTTTGGGTTTTTCAAATCTGTAAGGTATTTGATAATCCACAGACGGTCTCTGAGATGAAGAGAGCTAAAAAAAGAGCCTGAGAATAAGATAATGGAACTAAAATGTTTTTCAAGCACAGCTGAATGAATTTAGCTATAGGGCGGAATCGTATCAGCTGCGCGGGAGGGGGTGAGTTTCGGAAAGTTGCACGCCGGGTCATCTACCCCAACACGTTTCCACCTCCTAGCGATCTTGTGGAGACGGGGTCTTACCAGCACCGGCTACCCGCCTGGCAGTGGCGGGTAGCTCATTAAGATGAATTAAGTGCCCACTTGGGGGCAAATTGGTGAAGCTGCCAGGAAGAGGCCCCACGCTGAGGCCAAAGCCGGCAGGTGCCTGGAGGCAGCCTCCTGGCTGCTAGCCAGGTATGACAGCAAGGCCTCCTTTAATTCCCCCCCACCGGAGCAGTGAGTGCCAGGGGGCCACAACTGCAGCTACAGGTCCCTCCCCACAATGATGG
The DNA here is from genome assembly GCF_036365525.1 of Heterodontus francisci. Classification (NCBI taxonomy): domain Eukaryota; kingdom Metazoa; phylum Chordata; class Chondrichthyes; order Heterodontiformes; family Heterodontidae; genus Heterodontus; species Heterodontus francisci. Next base: position 35,446,244 of record NC_090376.1, on the reverse strand, counting down.
CCTGGCAGCTGTGGCCAAACTTATTTTTACCATTTCTTGAAGTCCTCAGAGGGCACTTCCATCTTTAGGCATCCTTACAGTCTCCCACCTACATAGGCAGCACCCACTTCTTCCGGTGGGGCTGCTGACTCCCCAAAATCTCGGGTGCTCCCATTGGCCTTCCTGCCTCCATCCCCAGTTGGACAGGGCTCTGAGAGGTGGCCTGTGGGACTCGGACACCATTGGGGTCAGAACCCACATATGGTCCCGATGCCCGAGAATCTTCCAAGTTGAGAAGACTCCACCCATACTACCTGAATTAAAAGGCTTTAGAAAATGTTATCCCAGATTTCTCCCACCTTAGGCCAAATGGAATTATAGCCCTTGGGCAATGTGCCAACATCTGTGGAGCAGCACTTGAGCAAGGAGTCAATGTCTCCTCAAGAGTAGGGAGAGAAGGGGAGAAGCTTAGCCATGTATGCTACCACATAAAGCAGAAGATTCCATCTTTTCTGTCCTGAGGAAAATGACCTCAACTGAAACAATACATCATGATAGTTGGCCTAAGGATCTTTTGGCTGGCAATGCTGATCAGGAAATAATCCAAGTCGTCCACTACAGATTGCTTTCAATAGAATATGCTGAAAAGTGCCTGTGGAGGTTGGGTGAAGGTAGAACCAAGATTAGCTGTAATGCTGCTCTCTGCCCCATTCTCAATCAACTTACCTTGCAAATGTTCATTGTCTAGGTTTGTATTTGAATTATGGCCTCTTGGGCAATGTGCTAGCACCTGTAGAACAGTATTTCAGGAGGGAGGCAACATCTTCAGGAGGGAGGGAAGGGAATTAGCACGGATATTTTTGCAGCACAGCTTCCTGTTGGCAGAAATTACTATTCAAAAAGAAAATGGTGTTATGAGTTAACAGTAACTCCGCACGGTTAGCACACTTACTGCCAAAGGATGCTTTTACACCCACGCATAGGTCTGTAGAAAAGATTGATATGGAAATTGTGTCTAATTACTTTCTCATGAAATGGTAATTCTGGATCTCCAGCTGTCCTCACATGGAAATGACTCAAATACACAAAAAGATTGCACCCAGCAGATTCTAAAATAACACTGTGGGAAAATTAAAAACAATACAGTTAATCCTTATCTTACTTTGGGGACGTTAAGGAGCTTGGATGACACAATTTATTTTATTTAGAATTTATTTACCCGTGGAATGCTACAATTACCAATGAGATCTTAATAGTACAGATAAGTTTTCAGAATTGTGTTTTATTTCGTTCCCCACTAGTCTCCCCTCCATTTTTGAAAGCAGCATTTCTTGCCAAGGTATATTCTTGCTATGCAAGTATAGACTGCAGGTGTGAGCAGGTCTTTTGACAGTGAATGGCAATACCAAAGAATAATTAATAAATGATTCACTCAGGGAGTGGTAAGAATGTGGAACTCATTACCAGGTGAGGTGGTTGAGATGAATAGCAAAGATGCTTTAATGGGGAAGCTAGATAAGTGCATGAGGATATGTTGATAGGGTGAGATGAGGCAAGGTGGAACGAGGCTTGTGTGGAAAATAAATATCACCACATGCTAAGCCATGCCCCAGTGAAAGGAGGCTGCAATCAGCTTCCAACAGCTGGCCTATTTCTGTCATGGTGCTGGAGGGAAATACACCATTCTCTGTCACTGCCTGTAAGAAAAATCCTCTGTGGTCAGCACACCCTGTTGTGTGGATATCTGCGGTTAGGTGTTGTTTGTGTGCATGAGGCTGCACTCTCCTGACATCCGTCCTTGTCCTTATCATCCTCTTCCTCCTCCTCAAAACAAAGGAACGATAGAACCGCCAGAGGGAAATCCATTATTTCACTACACAGAAGCCCATTAAATTCTCAGCAAGTTTCACACAGGACCATCAAAAGCTCAGAAACTGTCGTGCCAAGGTAGAGGAAATGACTCCTCGGGTTGCAGAATTGCACTCCTGTTTGACCTTGCTGATCTCTTCCTGCCTGTGGACCATCATGTAGGCTCAGCACTGCCACCTTTACAATAGCAGTGATTTACAGGGGTTGTAAGTGGGCAGAAACGCACAGTAATCATGGAGGTACTTAACCTAGTTCCACTTTTCACTCCACTGCAGTGGAAGATTGGGCAATTGTGTTGCAGGTGGCCACAGGAAGTGTACAGGTCTGAGGTAGAGACCCACATTTGGCATAAAGAAATATTTTTTTATTTCTACTTCTGTACCTTGTTTCAACAATAACAACAACCTGTATTTATACAGCATCTTTAATGCAATAAGACATCCCAAGACTCATGAAACATAATGAAACAAAATATGACAGAGTCACATAAGGAGATATTAGGTCATATGACCAAAAGTTTGGTCGACGAGGTAGGTTTTAAGATGCATCTTAAAGGAGGAAAGCGAGGTAGACAGGCAGAGAGGTTTAAGGAAGGAATTCTGGAGCTTAGGGCCCAGGTAGCTGAAGGTATGGCCACCAAAGGTGATTAAAATTGGGTATGTTCAAAGGCCAGAATTAGAGTGGAAATAACTCGGAGGGTTGTGGGACTAGAGGAGTTTCCAGAGATATGGAAGGTGAGGCCATGCATGGATTTGAAAAGAATGATGAGAATATTAAAAATTGGGGCGTTGCTTAATCAGGAGTCAATTTAGGTCAGTGAACACAGGGGTGATGGGTGAACGAGACTTGGGACAAGTTAGGGCATGGGCAGCAAGGTTTTTGCTTGAGCTCAAGGTTATGGAGGGTAGAATGTGGGAAGCCAGCCAACAACGTGTTGGAACAGTCAAGCCTAGAGGTAATAAAGGCATGAATGAGGGGCAAAGTCAGCAGTGTCACAGAGGTGGAAATAGGCAGTCTTAGTGATGGTGCCAATATGTAGTCGGAAACTCATTTGGGGGTTAAATATGACACCAATGTTGTTAACAGTCTGTCAGCCTCAGACAGTAGCCAGAGTAAGTGGCTAGGATCGGGGTTTGTGGCAGGGATCGAAGATAATGGCGTTGGTCTTCCCAATATTTAGTTGAGGGAAATTTCTGCTGCTACAGTACTGGATGTTAGAATTGCAATCTGACAATTTAGAATCAGTGGAGGGGTCAAGAGAGGTTGGTGGTGAGGTAGAGCTAGGTGTTATTAGTATACATGTGTTTTTGGATGATGTCAACAAGCAGTAGCATGTAGATGAGAAACAGGAGAGGGCCAAAGATAGATCCTTGGGGGGTTACCAGAAGTAACGGTGCAGGAATGGAAGAGAGGCCATAAAGTCAGAAAACAGAAGTTGGTTAATTGACAGAAAATAGCACTGTTCAGATTATGATTATTTAAAACTTTACCTTAAGTCGTAATCATGAGATATGTCACTTTGTATGGTGGCCACTCTTCACAAATTTCACAATACTGTACTTTTTTGATTTGTTCATGGGATGTGGATGCTGTTGGCAAAGCCAGCATTTAATGCCCAGCCCTAATTTCCCTTGAGAAGGTGGTGGTGAGCTGCCTTCTTAAAGCACTGCAGTCCATGTGCTGTAGGTACTCCCACAATGGTTTTGGGGATAGAGTTCCAGGTTTTTGATGCTACGACAATGAAGGAACAGAGATATAGTTCCAAATCAAGATGGTGTGAGATTGGAGGGGAACTTGCACATAGTGGTGTTCCCATGTGCATAATGCCCTTGCTCCTCTAAGTGGTAGAGGCTGCCTGTTTGGAAGGTGTTGTTGAAGGAGCCTTAGCAAACTGCTGCAGCGCATCTTGTAGATGGTATACACGGCAGCCATGGTGCGCCTGTGGTGGAAGCGGTGAATGTTTAAGGTGGTGGATAGGGTGCCAATCAAATGGGCTTCTTTGTCCTGGATGGTGTTGAGCTTTTTGAATGTTTTTGGAGCTGCACTGATCATATTCCTGAATTGTGCCTTGTGGACAGGCTTTAGGGAGTCAAGAGGCTGCTCCTAACTCAAGGGTCCAAGGTAGAGCTGCATAAGCTGCTCCCACACTGCTGTGATGGTTGACAGCTGGGAAGTGCAGATCAAAGTCAAAAAACTCCAAGGTACTCACCATTGGCATCTCCTCATAAGAACGTACAGAAGACAATCTGTCTACAAATAGAGACACAAGAATATTTGATATGATATACTTTAATTTTCTACTGAGATTTGTTAGAATGCAAACAAAACAGGATTGTAAAATAATTTAAAGCAAAATAATTCAGTGCAGTAAATAGTCAACTGATATTGATTCTATCTGTGCATTTATCAACCCTAAAAAATTCTGGTCACTACAATTTTTCATGTAATGGGTTTTACTTTCCTTTACCAGTATTCACTTCGTGTTAAATTAAATTGACCTGAAGAATGATTGATGTAATTTGCAAAAAATAAACTGCACTATGCAGGAAATGAAATAAAGATATTTGTATTGTGTAAGTATTTACCTGCTGGATTGCCACGAATATACTCCACTTTTTCTTCTAAAGTTCTAATTTGTCTCTCTAGTTGTATATTCAGCTCGTGTTGTGTTTCATAACGAGTTTTCCACTCATTTCCTAATGAAGGGTAGAAACAGAACATTAAAAAAGTTACATTTAATTCAGACTCTGAGGGCTGAATTTTGCTGAGCTCCCGACGTCGAACTCCGTGGCAGCAGGGGCTGGAAGATCACTGAGGCAGCAGCCTGCCACGGAGCCTGACATTGGGATTGCTGGGCCCGATCTTCCCGGCAGCGGTGAGGCTCCTTGGCAGCCACCCCTGCTGCTCAGCGATGGGATCCAACTTTAAATATTTAAATAAAGGACATAAATAAATTAACATACTTTTCACTGCGATATTACCGGCTGTCCGCAATTTTGCATGCAGCGGTCAACACTCACACACCTTTACTTTCCTGTCCAGGGAAGGTTGGTGCCACCGAGGTGGGGAAGGGGGGAGCTTAAGATTTTTAGTGTAGTGGAGGGTGAGGGGGGGGGGTGGGGGTTCTACACTTTGTGCAGTTGCAGGAGGGAAGGTCACATATTAAATACAAATGTTTGGGGGCGGTTGGTGAAAATGGGGCAGCCATTTATTTTCTTTGTATTGGGTGGGGGGGGGGGGGAGATACGGGACAAAAGTCAATTCACAGTATTTTTGGTGGGGCGGGTACGGGGCTTCAACTGTGCTGTCCTTTAAAAATGGCGCCAGCGCCTGTGCTGAGACAGCTGACACCATTGCTGGCGTTGCAGAGCCCGCCCCGCCACATGATGTTGGGACAGTGCATGGACAGCTTTAAGGTGCTGACAAGCTCTGCTTACACGAAATGAATCATAACACGGGGGTTCAAAATGGAAAATCTTTAGTCATCAGCACTAACTAACACCTTAATGAGCACAAACTTCACATACAAACTTTCCTATTTAAATTATGTTTTAGGAAACCAGAATACTTTTTTAAAATAATGATCCATGATACCTTTTTATTAAGACATCTATATTTTGTTGGGTCTACAAGCTTTCAAGTCTTGATAGATCTTTTTTTGATAGATAATGCATTGATTTGTATGTGCATTTTGTTTACATTCTGCACAAAGTATGTTTATATACTGTACTATTTAACAAACTAAATCATTCAAAATCAAGTTATCAAGCAGAGGCAACGATTCCTGGGGCCAGACAGGGCAGAAACACATTATGATTTTGGCAACTGAGTCTCAATTTGGAGACGAACCAAGATTTGCCAAGTTCACAGTCGTTTCCCTGCACTGGAAATCCCAATATGGCATGGGTAGGCATGACATCCGCATGCTACCTTCTAGCCCAGCAACAATTTATGGGCGTGACATGCCTAAGCTAACCAGGAATTGTGCCCCTATTGGCCTAGTGGTTCCCATGCAGGCTGAGAGCAGGCATAGCTTCCACCATGTAAATTCTGAACAGCTCAAAGAACGCAAGGCCAAAGGGGCATGGGTCAGGATCCAAATGTACACTAAGACATCCAGTTCCGTCTCTCTCCCATCTCTCGCAAACCCTCCACTGTCTCCGTGCCACCAGATTGCTTGTCTAACACACTCAGATGAGCTACAATTTCCACCAGTTAAACACTGGCAGAACAAATCCCACCATTTTGGACTTCTAGTCAAGCTTCTTTATTTTTTCTATGTGAAAGGGGATAAATGCAAGTTGTAATCAATCCTGCAGGATGTGATTGCTGCTCCATTGTTCCCAGAGGGGGAAATTGTTTTCTTTACTTAAATTTTTGGCCCAATATGGCCTTGGGCTTGTCACCTTTAAAAGGCAGGATCTGGATCAGATTTTTCACTGACACCATGGGGCTGGCTACTCTGTACAATCTGAAATTACATGAAATTGTTTCTTTGATGGTGGTTTCAATCATATAGTTCTTATTACATTTTCATCCTGTACTGTATTCATTAAAGTTGTTTCTAAAAATGTTTTTATCACCGAGAAAAGAATACTGCTGGATTAAAGCTTTTCTTCTTATGTACCTTCATCTTCAATACTGCCTAATCGCTTTTCCAGTTGAGACACTGTATTTCGCAAATCAGAAGCAGATTGATCAAGCATATCCCTGTATTACAAGCAAAAGATAATGCATTGAAATAATCAGGTATTTCAACAAGAAATAGCTCTCCATGTTTTCAGTGAAAACAAAACTTGAAGAATTTTAGACAACAGAACTTCATTACTTTCCACTTTAAATTATACAGCAGTAAACCATTTCGCACAAGTTGACTATAGTAAGTATTTGAGATGAGCTTCCAACATTTCAATCAGGTGGTGGGGTAAGAATTGCTGTGTTTTTTTATCATAACCGAGCTCAGAAGGAATATCTCTGGTGGTATTTGTACAAAATTCAAAAGCGGATTAATATTAACACCAACCAGAGGAAATGTTCTTAAACATGCTTACGATGCCACTACCCATTCTTATAATATTTACTAAAATACTGTATACTCATTTCTAAAAGTGATAAAGGAGTAAATGGCTCGGATGGCATTGAATTGGAGTGAATAAAGTCATCCATATGAAATAATTTTGGCAATCCCAGTCTAATTCCTATGATGCAGGAATTAGCAGTACAAAACTGAAAATTCTTCTGAACTAAATAGGTATTCTCTCTCAGTGTTACAAAGACAACTGGTATGGGAAATTAACTGCCATATTGGTGATCTTCTAAGGCTAGAAGTACACATTGTAGGGCAGACTAACTTAAGTTTTGCTCTCCATTTAACCCCATACTATGGCTACATCTGGTCTGTAAATGTTTGATGTTATCGGTGGTAGAAGGACTGTAATCCTCATGTTGATGAGTGTAAATTTCAGTAACCTCAAAATATTTTTTATGAGAATTGACAGAATTATGAAAAAACAATTAATTGAATTCTAGCAATACAAGAAAAATTGCTGTCTTGTTGTATTTTTAATCGTGCTACTGAAAAGCTTGTACAAAGTTCAGAAGGTTAAACTATGTGGCATCATTTTTACCATAGGCTATCTGAATCCTTCAACTTTACCTTATGCTCAAGAACCCTGTTGAAATCCTTAATTTTCAGTTCATTACTGCTTGAGATCATTGGCTGTTGCAAATATAAAAAAACCATTCATATTTATAATTATTTTAGAATTAATTTTAGAATTATAAATTCTGTTGATAGTGTATTTTAACGGATTGGAATTCTACCACGCATATTAACCTGTTTAAATATTCTGTCACAAATTATAGATAATGCAATGTTGATACTTTGACTCAGAAGATCTGCAAAAAGAACCGGGGGTGTACAGCTGCTACTTCATACCCATTAATTTTAGCATTAAGACTTAGGAAACTCTTCTAACTATACCCCTCTAGGGAGTCTCACTCTGCTTAATGAGTTAGAATAGGCCTTGACTCTGGATTTGCATTATAACTTTAGAGTTAGTGTGAAGTAAAACTACTTTGCATCAACACTACTACTGTAATGTAAGCTTTTAATGATCTTGAGGCTGGTATTCCAATAATTAGCCAGAGGTAAAACACGAATATTATACAGTTATAATCAGGACTATTTGTCTGCCTTCTGTTATAAATAGTTACAGTCGGGAATGAAAGCATAGTGATTATGCTACTAGCTTTGTAATTCAGAGGTCTGGACTGATGCTCTGGAGATGAGTTCAAATTCCTCAGTCTGGATTCAATTCCTTGACGGCTTGCTTGGATGCACTTCAACATCTCTTTTTTTATTTTTTGAGAGACAATGACCCACGTCCCTTTGTACAAGATGACATCTTGGGCAGTCACTTCATCTTTGTATGCCCAATACTCTCTTACAGCAACAGGTGTATCCTTGATGGTTTCAGGCCATCCTTTCATCCCAACTTCCTGTAGCACTGGAAGAGTTACATCTCGTCGCGTAGTTTGACTGATTTGAGCAAGATGCTTCTCTGTGAGTCTCTTCTGGGTTGCTGACTCTCAGAGCATGTCATGCTGTTGCTTCTTGTTGAATCTGGAAGATTCCACACAGTACTAGCATCATTGACTTCCTCCAATGGGTGAGTAGCTCTCTACAACATATCAGCGATGTACATCTGCTTCCCTTGCTAGCATTTCACTTCCAAGTGAGACCTCCGCAAACAAAAAAACACCTTTGCAACGCTTTGGAGCAGATAGAAGCGGCTTCAGAAAGATGCTTTGAAGTGGCTTGTGGTCAGACGCTAATCATCTCTCTCTCCCAAACAGCACAAACTCTTGCTGTCTGCATTGGTACTTTTCCAGAGTAGTAGAAGTGTCAAACGGCATGTACAACCATCTGTACCTCCCAAATGGCATCCAAAAAGTAGTCCAAAAGCTACTGCTTTCATCCAAATTATCTTGCCAGTATCCATCCCTAGCATCTTGAGTAGTAAAGAAGTTTGCCTTGGCAAGTTGAGGCAGAGGAGGGAGTTTCATGCTCTTGCCGTGGCAGGTTTGGAGGCATAAAATTGGGTGGGATAGTGGCGAGGCGGGGTTTCCGCCACCATTCCACCTCCGCCAAAATTTAGTCCTGTGAATGGCCTTCCACCCCAATGCCAATTGAGGCCCTTGACTGGGCAATTAACCCCAATTAAGGGCCTTTTCCCACTGCTGCCACAATTAGCCATGCGGTGGGTGGCCCTGTTGCACACGGGAATCACGGCATGAAAAACCATGCGGGCTGCTTCCTGGCTCCAGGGAAGGGGGACCCTCGTTAAAAGGCACTTAGTGCCTGAACGAGGGACCTGGCATGAGGAAGGGGGGATGCCGCTGAGAGCCAATGGGCAGCTCCAGTGGATTGTAACCAGACTTGAAAAAGCAAGAAATGATGAAGGAAAATATCTACTGAACATATAATTCAACCTTGACACTCTGGTGGTACAATGAGTTTCTAGTAATGGGGCACACAATATGGCCTGTTATATTTTCAGTCCATAAATTATCTGAGATTAACCAAAATATGATACAAAAATAATACTACAAAGTAGGTATAGCATAGTTTTGCATTGTGCCTGGTGCCAACTCCAACATGGTTTCCTAAACTACTGCCATGGCATTAAGCAAATTATTAAATATAATGACAGAAACGAGTTTGTTGTTAGTTCTTATAACCTAAAAGTAGAATCTTCTCATTGGTTTTGTGTTCATTTGCATAACTGATGACATCATTACGTTACATTTGTAATGTTATCTACCAATATGAGTCATCAGCATGAGTGAATTAAACTCTCCCTCCATATTTACTGCCAACTCCAGATACCACCACCTCCCATGGCTTTCTACTGACAAGAGGACATAAGAGATAGCAGCAGGAATAGGCCACATGACCCCGTGAGCCTGCTCCTCCATGTACTAGGATCATGGCTTTTCTTTTAACCTCAACTCCACTTTTCTGCCTGATCCCCATATTTCGAGTCCCTTAGAGTCCAAAAATCTCAGCATTGAATATACACAACCACTGGGGTAGAGAATTCCAAAGATTCACAACCCTCTTAGTGAAGAAATTTCTCCTCATTTCAGTCTACCCAAGATAGCTATCTGGGGCTATCTGTCTCTCCCAATTCTCTGTCCACCTTGATTTTCCTCTCTAACACTACCTCCTGGTTTCCACACCCCTGCTAAATTAGTTTAAACCCTCCCCAAAAGCACTTGCAAATTGCCCTGCAAGGAGATTGGTCCTGGCTCTGTTCAGGTTCAAACCAACGAGCCTGTCCAGGTCCCCTCTCCCCCAGAGCCGGTCCCAAAGTCCCAGGAATCTGAAGCCATCACTCCTGCACCATCTCTCCAGCCACCCATTCATCTGCTCTATCCTCCTATTTCTATACTGACTTGCGCATGGTACTGGAAGTAATCCGGAGATTTGTTTTTTTATTTATTCTTTCACCGGATGTGGGCGTCGCGGGCTAGGGCAGCATTTATTGCCCATCCCTAAATGCCCTTAAGAAAGTGGTAGTGAGCTGCCTTCTTGAATCGCTGCAATCCATGTGGGGTAGGTACACCAACAGTGCTGTTTGAAAGTGCTAGGATTCTGACCCAGTGACAATGAAAGAACAGCAAAATAGTTCCAAGTCAGGGTCGTGTGTGGCTTGGAGGGGAACTTGGAGGTGGTGGTGTTCTCATGCCTCTGCTCTCCTTGTCCTTCTAGTTTGTAGTGGTTGCAGGTTTAGAAGGTGCTGTCGAAGGAGTCTTGGTGAGTTGCTGCATTGCATCTTGTAGATAGTACACACTGCTGCCACTGTGCGTCAGTGGTGGAGGAGTGAATGTTGAAGGTGGTAAATGGGGTGACAATCAAGCAGCTGCTTTGTCCTGGATGGTGTCGAGCTTCTTGAGTGTTGAACTGCTCTCATCCAGGCAAGTAGAGATTATTCCATCACACTCCTGACTTGTGCCTTGCAGATGGTGGCCAGACATTGGGGAGTCAGAATGGGAGTTACTTGCCGCAGAATTTCTAGCCTCTGACCTGCTCTTGTAGCTACAGTACTCATATGGCTGGTCAATGGTAACCCCCAGGATGTTGATAGTGGGGGATTCAGTGATGATAATGCCATTGAGTGTCAAGGGGAGATCACTGGATTCTTTCTTGTTGGAGATGGTCATTGCCTGACACTTATGTGGTGTAAATGTAACTTGCCACTTATCAGCTCAAATCCGAATGTTGCCAGGTTTTGTTGCATATGAACACAGACTGCTTCAGTATCTGAGGAGTCGCGAATGGTACTGAACATTGTTCAATTATCAGTGAATATCCCCACTTCTGACCTTTGTGCTAGGTATGACTCCAACCAGTTGGAGAGTTTTCCTCCTCGATTCCCACTGACTCCAGTTTTGCTAGGGCTCTTTGATGCCACACTCGGTCAAAAGTTGCCTTGATGTCAATGGCAGTCACTCTCACCTCACCTCGAGTTCAGCTCTTTTGTCCATGTTTGGACCAAGGCTATAATGTGGTCTGGATCTGAGTCGCCCTGGCAGAACCCAAACTGAGCGCCAGTTTACTGCTTTTGAGGTCCTGCTTGCTAGTCTCTTTCCTAGCTCCCTAAATCTCTGCCTGCAGGACCCAATCCCTCTTTCTACCTCTAGAGTTGGTACCATATGGACCACGACTACTGGCTACTCACCCTCCCCCCTCAGAGTGCTCTGCAGCCGCACCGTGACATCCTTGACCTCCACACCAAGGAGTCAACATACTATCCTGGATTCATGTTTGTGGCCACAGAAATGCCTGTCTGTTCCCCTAACTATGGAATCCCCTATCACTATTATTTTTCCAATCTTCCTCCTGCCCCATGTACAGCTGAGCCAGTTATGGTGTCGTGGTCTAGACTCTGGCTGCACACCACAGAGGAACCATCACCCTCATAAGTATTCAGATGGAATATTGGTTGGTGAGTAAGATGCACTCAGGGGACTCCTGCACTAGCTGTCTGGTCCTACTTGACTGCCTGACAGTCACCCATTTCCTCTCTGCCTCTGTACTCTTAGTCTGCGGGGTGACCATATTTATAAACGTGCTATCCACAAAATTCTCAACCTCGCGACTGCACGCCGTGACACCAGGGTCTCAATGGCTGTCAAGGCCATCCCTGACCACTTACATGTATCCCTCACCACCTACATCCCCCTAACCCCTTTCAACCCCACTTCTTCCTGCACCTAGCCCTGGAAAATATACCTCCTCCACCCCCAAATCATTTACAGTTGTACTTTCAAACTCCCAACTGCCTAGCCTTTGACCTTCCATTCACCATGAAACTTCTGCAACTGCTGATTTGCTCAACTTCTCACTCACCTCTACCACTGATGTCTTTGTTCCCAGCAAAACCTGCACACATTCTCCCAATCCAGCCATTCCTACTGGTATGGCCCCCATCTTCACCCACTAAATCTAATGATGCAGATTTGAGCACAGTTAATCCACAATTGACTAGCCATCTATCACCAGATCTGGCAAGAGCAGGTCAAGAGCTACAGGGCCTCACTCTCCTCTGCCAAAACCATCCATTATGCCAAAATCATCCTGGAGAGCCAAGAGGCACTGGGAGCTCTCTTCTCCACTGCCAACTGTCTTCTTAAACCCCTTCCTCCTTCTCAACAAGTGCAAGGAGTTCATGGACATCTTTGTCACTAAGGTTGAGTATATCCAATCAACTACATCTGCTGCATCCCAACTTCCCCTTCAAGCCAAATCTCTCCAGGTCTTCGACCTGCACAAGCCCTAAATCTGTGTCCTTCTTTAATTGGTCTCCCAATTCCCCTCTGATAGAATCATAGAATTATTACACCACAGAAGGAGGCAATTCGGCCCATTCTGTTTTCACCGGCTCTCCAAATGAGCAATTCACCTAGTGCTACTCTGCCGCCTTCTCCTCATAAACCTGCACATTCTTCCTTTTCATATAACAGTTAATGTCCTTTCAAATGCCTCAATTGAACCTGTCTGCACCATACTTTCAGACAGTGCATTTCAGACCTTAACCACTCGCTGTGTGAAAAAGATTTTCTTTATGTCGCTTTTGCTTTTTTGCCAATTACAGTAAAGTGCAGTCTGTGCCCTCTCGTTCTCGATCCTTTCATGAGTTGAGAACAGTTTCTCCCTATCTACACTGTCCAGACCCCTCATAATTTTGAATACCTCTATCAAATCACCTCCCAGCCTTTTCTCCAAGGAAAACAGTCCCAACTTCTCCAATCCATCTTCATAACTGAAGTTCCTCGTCCCTGAAACCATTCTCATGAATCTTCTGCACTCTCTCCAATGTTTTCACATCTTTCCTAAAGTGCAGCACCCAGAGGCCGAACTAGGGTGTTATATAAGTTCAACATAACCTCCTTGCTCTTGTACTCTATGCCCCTATTAATAAAGCCCAGGACACCGTATGCTTTATTAACTGCTCTCTCAGCCTGTCCTACCACCTTCAATGACTTATGCACATATACACCCAGGTCCTTTTGCTCCTGCATCCTGCTCCTTTAGAATTGTATCCTTTATTCTATATTGTCTCTCCATGTTCTTCCTACCAAAATGAATCATTTCACATTTCTCTGCATTGAACTTCATCTGCCACCTGTCTGCCCATTCCACCAACTTGTCTTTGTCCTTTTGAAGTTCTACACTATCCTCCTCACAGTTCACAATGCTTCCAAGTTTTGTATCATCTGCAAATTTTGAAATTGTGCTCTGTACTCCAAGGTCCAGGTCATTAACATACATCAGGAACAGCAAGGGTCCCAACAATGACCCCTGGGGAACTCCACTACAAACCTTGCACCAGCCCGGAAAACATCCATTAACCACTACTCTCCATTTCCTGTCAAACAGTCAATTTCGTATCCATGTTGCTACTGTCCTTTTATTCCATGAGCTATAATTTTGCACGCAAGTCTGTTGTGAAGTACTGTATTAAATGCCTTCTGGAAGTCTATATACACCATATCAACAGCATTGCTCTCATCAACCCTCTCGGTTACCCCTTCAAAACTCCAGCAAGTTAGTTAAACATGATTTTCCCTTGACAAATCCATGCTCGCTTTCCTTAATTAATCCGCATTTGTCCATGTGCCTATTAATTTTGTGCCGAATTATTGTTTCCAGAAGTTTTCCACCACTGAAGTTAAACTGACTGGCCTGTAGTTGCTGGGCTTATCTTGACACCCTTTTTTGAAGAAGGGTGTAACATTTGCAATTATCCTGTCCTCCGGCACCACCCCTGAGTCTAAGACTAGAAAATTATGGCAGGTGCTTCCGCAATTTCCATTCTTACTTCCCTCAGTATCCTTGGCTGTATTGCATCCGGTCCTGGTGCTTTATCAACTTGCAGTATAGACAGTCTATCTAATACCTCCTCATTATCAATTATAAATCCTTCTAGTATATTAAGTACCTCCTCTTTCATCATGGCCTGGATAGTATTCCTTAGTAAATACAAATGCAAAGTATTCACTTAGCACCTCAGCTATTCCCCCTGCCTCCATGTGTAAATTCCCTTTTTGGTCCCTACTCCTTTTACCCCCTTTTGACTATTTATATGCCTATGGAAGACTTTGGGATTCCCTTTTATGGTAGCTGCTCATCTCTTTGCTTCTCGTATTTGCTTTTTCACTTCCCCTCTATAATCTTCTATATTCAGCTTGGTTCTCCATCTCCACCTGTCATAAGCACACGTTTTCTTCATCATCTTAATCTCTATCTCTTTTGTCATCCAGGGAGCTCTGGATTTGTTTGCCCTTCGAGGGAATGTACCTTGACTGTGCCTGAACTATCTCTTCTTTGATGGTAGCCCAATGTTCAGCTACCGTTTTTCCTGCCAACCTTTCATTCCAATTATTCTTCCTGGTTCCATTCTTACACCATTGAAGTTATCTTTCCCCCAGTTAAAGCATTACCGATGCCAGACTTCAACCAATTCGATTCACACCGCGTGTGATATCAAGAAACAACTGAAGGCACTGGATACTGCAAAGGCTAATGGTTCTGACAATATTCCAGCAATTGTACTGAAGACCTGTGCTCCAGAACTTGCCACACCCCTAGCCAAGCTGTTCCAGTATAGCTACAACACTGGCATCTACTCGGCAATGTGGAAAATTGCCCAAGTATGTCCTGTACACAAAAAGCAGGACAAGTCCAACCTGGCCAATTACTGCCCCATCAGTCTACTCTCAATCATCAGCAAAGTGATGGAAGGTGTCATCAACAGTGCCTTCAAGCAGCATTTGCTCAGTTTAGGTTCCGCCAGGGCCACTCAGCTCCTGACCTTGGTTCAAACATGGACAAAAGAGCTGAACTCAAGAGGTGAGGTGAGAGTGACTGCCTTTGACATCAAGGCAGCATCTGACCGAGTATGACATCAAGGAGCCCTAGCAAAACTGGAGTCAATGGGAATCAGGGGGAAAACTCTCTGCTGGTTAGAGTCATACCTAGTGCAAAGGAAGATGGTTGTGGTTGTTGGAGGTCAATCATCTGAGCTCCAGGACATCACTGAAGGAGTTCCTTAGGGTAGTGTCTAGGCTCAACCATCTTCAGCTGCTTCATCAATGACCTTCCTTCAATCATAAGGTCAGAAGTGGGGATGTTCGCTGATGATTGCACAATGTTCAGCAACATTCATGACTCCTCAAATACTGAAGCAGTCTGTGTAGAAATGCAGCAAGACCTGGACAATATCCAGGCTTGGGCTGATAAGTGGCAAGTAACATTTGCACCACACAACTGCCGGGCAATGACCATCTCCAAGAGAGAATCTAACCATCTCCCCTTGACATTCAATGGAATTACCATCGCTGAATCCCCCACTATCAACATCATAGGGGCTACCATTGACCAGAAACTGAACTGGAGTAGCCATATAAATACCGTGGCTACATGAGCAGGTCAGAGGCTAGGAATCCTACGGCGAGTAACTCACCTCCTGACTCCCCAAAGCCTGTCCACCATCTACAAGGCACAAGTTTGGAGTGTGATGGAATACTCTCCACTTGCCTGGATGGGTGCAGCTCCAACAACACTCAAGAAGCTTGACACCATCCAGGACAAAGCAGCCTACTTAATTGGCACACCATCCACAAACATTCACTCCCTCCACCACCGACACACAGTGGCAGCAGTGTGTACCATCTACAAGATGTACTGCAGCAAAGCACCAAGGCTCCTTAGACAGCACCTTCTAAAGCCGCGACCTCTACCACCTCGAAGGACAAGAGCAGCAGATGCATGGGAGCATCACCACCTGCAAGTTCCCCTCCAAGTCACACACCATCCTGACGTGGAGCTATATCGCCCGCCATTCCTTCGCTGTCGCTGGCTCTAAATCCTAGAACTCCCTTCCTAACAGCACTGTGGGTGTACCTACCTCACATGGACTGCAGCGGTTTAAGAAGGCAGCTCACCACCACCTCTCAAGGACAATTATGGATTGGCAATAAATGCTGGCATAGCCAGTGACGTCCATATCCCATGAATAAATAAAAGATTGTTCTTTGTCCTTTTCCACAGCCAACCTAAACCTTATGACACAGTGATCACTGTCCCCTAAATGTTCTTGCACTGATATTTGATCCCTTGGCCCACCTCATTCTCAAGAACCAGATCCAGCAGTGCCTGCCCTCTCGTTGGACTGGAAATATACTGCTGTAGAAAATTTTCCTGAACACTATAGATTCTTGCCCCTCTCTGCCCTTTACACTACAACTATCCCAGTCCATATTCGGATAATTAAAATCACCCATTATAACTACTGTATCATTCTTGCACCTCTCTGTAATGTCCTTCCAAATTTGTTCCTCTATATCCTTTCCACTAGTTGGTGGCCTATAGATTACACCTAGCAATGTAATCGCACCTTTTTTGTTCCTTAGCTCTAGCCAAATAGATTCTGTCCTTGACCCCTTTGGGATATCCTCTCTCTCCTATACTATAATGCTCTCCCATTTCTTCCTTTCCTATCGTTCCTGAACACCTTGTGTCCAGGAGTATTAAACACCCTTTTCTCAGCCAGGTCTCTGTTATAGCCACAAAATCATATTTACACATGTCAATTTGTGCTTGTAATTCACCAGTCTTATTAACCACACTTTGTGCATTCACATACATGCACGTTAATGTTTGAAACATTATTCTCTACACAGATCTGCCTGACCTGCTGAGCATTTCCAGCATTTTCTGTTTGTTTCAGTCTTTAGCAAAGGTTCAACTTAAGAATGAAATTTGCACTTCTCACCATAAAAAAAGGACCATATCAATACCACAAAAATCACTTACACCTAACAAGGCTTGCAAGTTTATTTATATACAATGAGTCAATAAATGGTTACAACTTAAAAACGATTTGAGCTGTGTATTTTTGTAGTGGTCTTTAGTGAGTGTTTTGCAAAGCGTGCGTGCTTTCACATTGCCAAAATCTTTTGCCCGAAGCTTTTTTCTTGAAGTCTAATTATCACCTAGTCTCTTTCATGCCTGTACATTGTTCTCCTTGACTATTAAGCATCAAGAAAAATGTGGTCAACACCTCTGATCACACTAAATAACACCCCACTGGAAGTGGTTAGCAAATTCTGCTACCTTGGGTCTATGATGACAGACAAACTGTCCCTTTTATGCAGAGCTCAATACATACATAGGGAAAGCAGCTACCACCTTTGGCTCACTCATGAAAAGTGCATAGGATAATACCAAGCTGACCCTTAGGACCAAGCTGATGGTTTATAAGACCTGTGTTCTCAGCACCTTGCTGTATGGCTGTGAAACTTGGGCGACTTACAACAACCAGGAAAAGAAGCTCAATAATTTCCATCTTCGCTATCTGCGGCGCATTATGGATATATCCTGGCAGGACAAAATCACAAATACACCAGTCCCCTCAAAGACAGAGCTCCAAGCATGCTGGCACAAATCAAACAGACGCGGCTTCGGTAGATCTGCAGGATGGAAGATGGTTGCATTCCCAAGAACCTTCTGTATGGTGAGGTAGCTGGGGCCAGATGATCACTGGGGCACCCAAAGCTCCACTTCAAGGATGCTTGCAAGCATGACATGAAGGCCCTAAATGTCAACTATCACACCTGGGAGTAACTAGCTGGTGGAAGAGGGAAAAGGCGACACATCCTGTGGACTGGCGTGAGCTACCATGATGACCAATTGCTACAGCAACTTGGCAACAGGTGCCAACGCCAAAAACAACAACGCACAGCGTCACGTAGCAGCTTCAAGTGCAGCATTTGTGGCAGAACCTGCCTCTCAAGGATTGGCCTTCACAGCCATCAGCAAAGGTGCACCAAGAGAAGACACCCCATCTAAATGGATTGTTTGCTGCGTGTCCATCATGTTTCATAGGTGGAAGGATGCCAAATACAAAAAAAATTGCCTAAAACTTCTCAAAAACCATCTTTTAATTATTACTGAGCACAACCCAAAATGAAAGCCCCAGAAAGAATTGCCATTTAAAAATAAAATCAGAACTCACTGCCACTAGATAGCGCACGCAGCTTGTTACACAGACCCTGATGGGATAGGGAAAAGAAAGAGCACTCGAAGCTGCAGTTTGTCACCGCATGATGTGCCTGGTTTTAAATTCTGCATAAATATAGGAGAATAGCAGGAGTCGCAGTCTTCAACAGTGACCAACCCTGTTGGTAAATGACCCAACGGTGAGGAGCAGCTGATCCCGGGAGAAGCTGCTGCCCCATTGCCCTCTTACCGCATTTGCCTCTCCTGCTCCAGCTCACTGCTCAGCTGCTCTAGATCGCGCGCCTCCTCCATGCTGTCGCTGGGCCGCGCTTGTTACTCCCGTCTCTGTGGCAACGCGCTGTCATGTGACCTGGGGCCCGGAAGTCTCCTGCTGCGTGAGCGGGCTGAAAGGTCCCGCGCAATTGCGGTTACTTGATGCTCAGCGGGTGAAGGCTATGGACAGAGTCGGGGTGTCGGAGTCTGTGAAAGAGTACGAGAGGATGAAAGGCAATATCGGTAATAATGTACATTGGTGTGACAGCAGTTGCAGGCTTTTCAAGAAACCCAGCTGGGTAAAAAGGGTGGGAATTGTGCAGAGTTGAAAAAGAAATTGATAGTGAGCGAGACGGCATGTATTGTTTTTACCTCGGTGATATTAAGTCATGGCGCCCTTTAATGGGATGTATTTTGCCTCAGGACATCACTTTCACTGCCCCTCTTAAAATGCACCCTAGAAGCGTGTAAAGGTTTTACTTATGCACATGAAGCGATTGCGATTTAAGAATGACTTCAGCTGCGAATTTTTGTAGGGATCATTGGGGTGTGGTGTTTGACCAAAAGAGATTTTACAGTTGCAAAATACTTTGCCAGAAGCTTATTTAAAAGTTGCACTGCTGTCTAAAATAGCTTTTTGTTACGGTGATGTTTTTGGGTTGCCATTTGTTGTGGATGTATTTTTAGATAATCTTCTAAAGATGTTTGGATTGTCAAACAACTAGAGGATGGCAAATGTTTAAAAACCCAGTTCAAGAGGGAAAATATAAGCTTGAGAATTATAGGTCAGTAGTTTACAACAACAACTTTTATTTGTATAACGCCTTTAATGTAATGAAATGTCCCAAGGAGCTTCACTGCCAAATTTCAAGCACAATTAGACACTCGGCCACGTAGAGCAATATTGGGGCAGGTATGAACGTTTGCAGTGATACAAAATTCAGGAATGAGTAGTCCAATCTAATGAGGATAGTAACAGACTTGAGTTAATAGACAGACTGGTAAAATGGGCAGACACATGGCAGATGAAATTTAATGCAGAGAGGTGATACCTTTTGGCAGTATGAATAAGGAGGCAATATAAACTGATGATGCTGCATTAACATCTCACACTGAAGAGTGTCTGCAGAGACTCATCGACAGGTTTGCGGCTGCCTGCAATGAATTTGGCCTAACCATCAGCCTCAAGAAAACGAACATCATGGGACAGGACGTCAGAAATGCCCCATCTATCAATATCGGTGATCACACTCTGGAAGTGGTTCAAGAGTTCACCTACCTAGGCAGAACTATCACCAGTAACCTGTCTCTCGATGCAGAATTAAACAAGCGCATGGGAAAGACTTCCTCTGCTATGTCCAGACTGGCCAAGAGAGTGTGGGAAAATGGCGCACTGACCCAGAACACAAAAGTCCAAGTGTATCAAGCCTGTATCCTCAGTACCTTGCTCTACGACAGCAAGGCCTGGACAACGTACGTCAGCCAGGAGCGACGTCTCAATTCATTCCATCTTCGCTGCCTCTGGAGAATCCTTGGCATCAGGTGGCAGGATCGTATTTCCAACACCGAAGCCCTCGAGGCGGCCAACATCCCCAGCATATACACCATACTAAGCCAGCGGCGCCTGAGATGGCTTGGCCATGTAAGCCGTATGGAAGATGGCAGGATCCCCAAGGACACATTGTACAGCGTTGGTAGGAAAAAAGACAGAAGCGCAAGGAGAGAGCCAACTGTATAACAGCCCTGACAACCAATTTTATCTGCAGCATCTGTGGAACAGTCTGTCACTCTAGAATTGGCCTTTATAGCCACTCCAGGTGCTGCTCCACAAACCACTGACCACCTCCAGGCGCTTACCCATTGTCTCTCGAGACAAGGAGGCCAAAGAAGAAGAAGAATATAAACTAAATTGTACAATTTAAAGTGGGTGCAGCAACAGGGAGACTGGTGAGAGACAAATTTTTAAAGGTGGGTAGGACAAGTTGAGAAGGTTGTTTAAAAAGCCATACAGGATCCTTAGTTTTATAAATAAAAGCATCGAGTTGAAAAGCCAGAAATTTATGCTAAACCTTTATAAAACACTGGTTAGACCCCAATTGGATTATTATCTCCAATTTAAGACACCACAGTTTAGGAAGTATATCAAAAAGCCTTAGAGAGAGTGCAGAGGAGAATTACTAGAATGGCATCAGGTATGAAAGATTTCAGAGAGACTAGAGAAACTGGAATTATTCTCAGATCAGAGAGGTTAAGGGGAGGTTTGATGGCAATGTTCAAGATTGTGAAGAGTTTTAATAGAGTAAATGGCAGAAGGGTCGGTAACCAGGGGGCACAGATTACAGGTGATTGGCAAAAGAACCAGAGACAATATGAGAGGAAAAAATTATGAAGGGTGTTATGATCTAGAATGCATACCTGAAAGGGTGGTGGAACTGGATTCAATAATAAGTGGAAAGATGGGGGCGGGAACAGGGGAGTGGGACTAGCTGGATGACTTTCAAAGACCCAGCAGAGGCACAATGGGCTGAATGGCCTAGTTTTGTGCTGTATCATTCTATGATCACCTAATCTGCACATGGTCTACCCATTGGATAGGAAACAGGGCAATGAGTAGTGAATACACTATGCTAGGTGGAGAAAGTATGTGTAAATTGCCATCTCACAAAGGAGGAGTGTTTGGTTTGCTACTATCATGTCTTCCATTTCATCATGAATCTCCTGTTCTCCGTCCAAGCACTCGCATGTCATTCTACATATTTTCCTGTTTGTTTATTTCCCTATTCCTCTTTTGGTAGTAGTGTGGGAGGAGGTGAATGGGCAAATGTTGTATCTCCTGTATTGGCATGGGAATGTGCCAGGGGAAGGACATCAATTGATTGGGGTGATAGAAAAGGAAACCAGTGTATCACAGAAATGGTTCTGTCAGAATGCTGAGAGGGAGGGGCATTAGGTGATAGCATTGCTAAATGTCTCCATTCTGTTCACAAGTGTGACCATGAGCTCCCTGTAGCTTACCATTTCAATTTTCCAGATCACTCCTACTCTGATCTGTCTATATCCTTCTCTACTGTTGCAGTGAAGCTCAGGGAAAGAACTCTATTGATTTTAATCTAACCCATTAGGGGGTGGGTTTGCTTCTCACGTGCCTCCTGCTACTATCATTTCTTCCATTTCATCATGAATCTCCTGTTCTCCGTCCAAGCACACTCATGTCATTTTACATATTTTCCTGTTTGTATTTTTTCCCTATTCCTCTTTTGCTTTTTAAACGCTGTTCATCTGTAATATCTCCTATTCTTCAAGAAGGGTTAAGGCCTAAAACATTGACTGACTTCTGTATTTCCACAGCTGCTGGCCGTCCTGCTGAAGTATTTCTAGCTTTTTCGATTTTTTTTTTTTTGCTTTCAAATTTCCAGCATCTGCAATATTTTGTTTTCCTCTATCATCTACTGTGAGGGATATAGGTCACTAGCGTGATTTTTGTTTTATATTGGACCTACCTAGCAATACATCCTAATATTTGATTAGCATTAGCAATAACCTTGCAACACTGGTTATGAATCCTTTAGAAACTCATGTACTATTACACATGGATCTCTCTCCTTCAACAGATTTTAGTTCAGAACCCTGCACAGTGTGCATATGTTTGGTGTTAGGCCTATCAATATGCACAACAGAACATTTACCTACTTTAAATGTTGTCTGCCCATTTCCCCATCACGCTTGGATCTGATTGCAGTTAGTTTTTTTTCTTCCAAAATTCCAACACTTGCATTACTTTTTCTTGCATCCTTGAACTTCCAGATAATTTCCCCAGTGCTTTTATCCTGATCATTATAGGTTATGATTAAATAGTACTAACACCGATTATGTCCAGGTTCCACTAGTAACTGGACTCCAAGCAGAACAACCTTTTTGTCTAGCAAAATGCAACCAATTCCCTATCCAACCCTGAACCTGTTCTCCAATCACGTAGGACTGCATCCTATAAAGTAGCCTATTGTTTGCCACCTAGTTGAAATCCAAGTGTACAATGTTGACTGTGTCACTTTCATCCATTAACCTATTAACTTCCTCAAAAATGTAACCAGGTTGGTGAGACATGGCCTTTTCTAGAAGCCATATTGAGGGTCTCTATTAAACCCTTTTCTGTCCAGGTTCCAATAGATCTAAGTATTCCAACTAGCAACTTTCTAATAACTGAAATCGTGCTAACAGAATTATAATTTTCTAATTCTGACCTGTTGCCCTTTTTGAAAATAAGCACATGAGCCTCCCTCCAGTTGATGGGAACAAACCCTGACTCCAGTGAGCTGTTCAGTATATAATAAGCAAGGAGCTCGCCTAGTATCGCTGCTGTCCACTGGTGTGAAGACATTTAAAATCTCCATTATGCCCTGAGACTTTACCTGAACCTGGCCTGAGGAATATGTTAATGGCCCTATGCAGTTGGTCTTTCTCCTCCCACTGTAATCTTCTCCAACTCTGCAATTCCTGAAAATTCTCCATTCCTTGGATTCTGACGTTGGGCACCTGCCTCCTCTCCCCTTTCAGCTGTCTGGGCCCTAAGCTCAGTAATTTATCCTGGAAATCTCCCTGCCTCAAAGTATCCCTTTAAGCCCCAGTCAAAGCTTTTAGTCACTTCCTGATATCTCTGGTATGGTGTCTATTTTTGTCTTTTTAATTTGTTCATGGGATGGGGCATTGCTGACTAGGCCAGCATTCATTGCCCATTCCAAATTGCCTTTGAGAATGTGATGGTGAGCTGCCTTCTTGAACTGCTGCAGTCCATGTGTGGTAGGTACACCCACAGTGCTGTTGGGGAGTTCCAGGATTTTGACCCAGTGACAGTGAAGGATTGGCAATATAGTTCCAAGTCAGGATGATGTGTGGCTTGGAGGGGAACTTGCAGGTGATGGTGTTCCCATGCATCTGCTATTACACCTATGTGGGTGCCTTGTGTATTTATCTTCATTAAAAGTCATTTTATAAGTGCAAGTTGTTATCCTCCTCTGGCTTCCTAACAGCTTTTTAAAAAAACATTAATTGCTGCTGTAGTTGTCCACCACCTTGCCTTACATATTGGACATGCTGATAGCTTTTGTTGCCTTTGTCTGAGCTTGATATGATTCCTTGTCCTTCAAATTATTTTATTTTAATCTGTAAAATTATTTTTGCTTTGATTTGGCTTCGCACATGACCAGTGAGCCACTTTAGCTTTTAGCATGTGCTCTTCTTTTGATTCAAATACATGCCATGACTTCCTTTTGCATTAGGGTGGTTTTAAAGGTATTTTCTTCTGTGTTAATTTCCCCAGCTAATAGGATTGCCCAGTTGACCTAATTCTACTCTTCTGCCATCATTTGTAAATCTCACCCTCTTGGAATCTGAAACTAGCATTAAATTTTGGCAACTATGGTTTGACTATTCAAGTTCAATCCTTTTTTCATTCATTTACAGGCCAGCATGTAATGCCCATCCCTAATTGCTCTTGAGAAGGTGATGGTGAGCCACCTTCTTGAACTGCTCTGCTGCCCATGTCCTTCTAGATGTTGAAATCATGGGTTTGGGAAAGTGTTATCGAAGGGGCGTTGGTGCGTTGCTGCAGTGCATCTTGTAGATGGTACATACTGCTGCCGCTGTGCATCGGTGGTGGAGGGAGTGAATGTTAAACGTGGTGGATGGGGTGCGAATCAAGTCGGCTGCTTTGTCCTGGATGGTGTCGAGCTCCTTGAGTGTTGTTGGAGCTGCACCCATCCAGGCAAGTGGAGAGTATTTCATCACATTTCTGACTTGTGCCTTGTAGATGGTGGACAGGTACTGGGGAGACAGGAGGCGAGTTACTCGCCGCAGAATTCCCAGCCTCTGACCTGCTCTTGTAGCCACGGTATTTACGTGGCTGGTCCGGTTCAGTTTCTGGTCAATGATAACGCCCAGTGTTTGTAAGTATAATGGCACAGATTTTGGGCTGAATTTTCCCAGGGGCGTTGTGACCCTGACCTCAGGCCAAAAAGGGGTTGTGGTTCACTTTCAGCCATGCTTAGTTGTGCAGATAACATTGTAATATTTGATTTTCATTTGCCCTCAGCCTGTCATCTGTAAGATGAACAATTGTTAGCTTTGATCATGTAAATCAAATAACACTGAATACCTACTTAGTACTCTCTTAAAGAAGCTACCCTTCTTTCCCCCCCTCCCCACCCCCCCCCCCCCCCCCACCGCCACTGAAAGCAATTGGACGTTTTCGGCTCATGAACCATTAATTGGATTGCAACACAGAATATTGTGAGACCTCAATTTCAAAGAGCAGTTTAATGGAATATAGTTGCTGCTTTATTGCATTGCAAGAATTCAATTAAATGATGGAATCTGCAGAACTAGATGTGTGCCTTTTGTGATGTGATGTTTTTATACCCTGCCTAGAATTACATTGCAGGTACTTAGCAAATAATGAACTTGATCCAGTATTTACTGCCCAGAATACTAGCTGGTTATATGCTTGGTGTGGTCATTATATTGATAGTTTTCTGTACACCACATGTATAATATAATATATACCTTCACTAAACTGCTCTTCTAATAACCTATAAAAAACGTGTCTGGCACCTACCAACATGTCAAGTAACAGTTTTTATCCTGAGTTGGGAGCCTCACTGCGTGTGGAGTAATTAATACAAGGATATCCCTCTCTAGGGTTTGTAATTAGTATAACTTTGAAGTATTATACAAAATAATATAAATGAGGACATAGCGTAAGACTTTTAAAATGCATACTGAATTACTCCTGTGTGCCTTGATCCAATTATCCCCTGCCTTCCTAACTCCACTTCACCTGAAGACTACACAAAGTCTTGACTCCCCACATCATATGCCACAGATGATCAACGAGTAATAATGAAACATTTTATGCCAACTTTTTAAATTCCAAATTCCTGTTTTCACATTTATAATGGAACTGCCTATGTAAAATTGTTCTGTAATTAAAAGAGCAAAAAACAATTGACACACTGTATTACAGATAGATATCTTGGAATCCATACTTGTTCATCCTGTTTTGTAAAGAAGGAAATGAATGTTTCAGAAATAATTCAAATTTATATGTGTTAATTCAAGCAACATTTCACAATGATTTGTAATTTATGCTGATAAGTTGAGGTAATTTAAACCAATTTTATCCTCCAAATTTTACAACAGTGCATTTCCACTTAGGAAATAAACTTGCTATTAGATGGTGCCACACTGAGGTAGGACTTACCTTGAAGCCTGTGAATCATGATCTAACAGGTTTCTAGTTTCTTTCTTTTTGGAGAAAAACTTTCTCTCCCTGGGGGACATGAATGAATAATAGCAGCCTGCAAACAGACCTTCTGCCCACTTTTATGGCTGGAAAGTGAACAGGAGCAAAAAGGAATTTTTTTCTATTTGGAGGGAGAAAGTGGAGAGAGAAAATGTTTTTTACGTATTCTCTTAATTTGCTTCTTGCTGAAACTAGAAATTTATATATTTTATTCTTTCATGGGATGTGGGCATCGCTGGCAAGGCCAGCATTTGGTGCCCATCCCTAATTGTCCTTGAAGATGGTGGTGGTGGTCTGAGTTTTACTATTCCAGATGGTCTGTTACAACTGCAATATTATTTTTGTGATTTTTAAAAAAAATTTGTTTTATAAATTCAGAATTGCTATATTCCTGATTGTGAAGTTTAGGCAGGTATAATGTAAGTTAACATTTATCGATCAATGGCGCAAGAGGAAGTTGAATGGCCACCTGAAAGAAATAGGCTTTTAGGGCTATTGAGGGGGGTGGGTGGTGGTCAAGCCAGGGAGTGGGACTGATTGCATAGCTCCGTGGAGAGACAGCATGGACTCGATGGGCCAATGGCCTCCTTCTGTGCTGTAAATGACTCTGACTTCACCCTCTTCCCTGTGGGGCTGCTCGAACCCTGCTTCACCTCATGTTTACACTTGAACTTGACTCCCTGTGTGCAATATCATGGGAGATTGAGTAGTATTAAAATTTTTAAAAAAGTTAAATAGGAATATAGTTCGTGTTATTTATATTACAGAAAAACTTACTGAAGAATCTTCTCAGTTGGCTATGTACCAGAAGAAAATGGTGGAGCACAATGCAGTGCTTACAAAGCTCACCCAGAATTTCAATCAGGTAACTTGAAGCTGCAAATAGTTTTGTTTGGGAAGCTTCCCATTTGAGGCACCGAATGTTAGCCACAAGTGATCCTGGTCAGCTGCAGAGTAGATCTCTCTTTATCCCAACAATTAGACGTCCAACCTGTGAACAATAGCCACCAATGCATGAGTGTTATGTTTCCCACAGCAGACATCTTGGAGACATTTCACAGAATCATTACAGTGCAGAAGGAGGCCATTCGACCCTTCAACGGTTCTCTGAAAGAGCAATTCCCTCAGTTCCATTCCCCTACCTTCTCCCTGTAGCTGTGCACATTCTTCCTTTTCCTATAACTGTCTAATTCCCTTTTGAATGCTTCAATTGAACTTGCCTCCACCACATTCTCAGGCAGTGCATTCCAGACCTTAACCACTTGCTGCATGAAAAACTTTTTCCTCGTGTCACTTTTGCATCTGTTACCAAATACTTTAAATCTGTGCCCTCTCTTTCTTGATCCTTTCATGAGTGGGAACAGTTTCTCTCTATCTACTCTGTTCAGACCCCTCATAATTTTGAATACCTCTACCAAATCACCTCTCAGCCTTCTCTTCTCCAAGGAAAACAGTCCTAACTTCTCCAATCTTTAGTTTATTTAGAGGTACGGCACTGAAACAGGCCCTTCAGCCCACCGAGTCTGTGCCGACCATCAACCACCCATTTATACTAATCCTACACTAATCCCATATTCCTACCACATCCCCACCTGTCCCTACATTTCCCTACCACCTACCTATACTAGTGGCAATTTATAATGGCCAATTTACCTACTAACCTGCAAGTCTTTTGGCTTGTGAGAGGAAACCGGAGCACCCGGAGAAAACCCACGCAGACACAGGGAGAACTTGCAAACTCCACACAGGCAGTACCCAGAATTGAACCCGGGTCGCTGGAGCTGTGAGGCTGCGGTGCTAACCACTGTGCCGCCCCTATCTTCATAACTGAAATTCCTCACCCCTGGAACCACTCTCGTGAATCTTTTCTGTACTTCTCCAATGCCATCACATTTTCCCTCGCGTGCGGTGCTCAGAATAGGACACAATACTCCAGCTGAGGCCAAACCAGTGTCTTATACAAGTTCAACGTAACTTCCTTGCTGTTGTACTCTATACCCCTGTTAATAAAGCCCAGGATACTGTATGCTTTATTGACTGCTCTCTCAACTTATCCTGCCACCTTCAATGACTTATGCACATATACACCCAGGTCCATCTGGTCCTGCACCCCTTTTAGAATTGTACCCTTTATTCTAGATCGTCTGTTCATGTTCTTCCTACTAAAATGAATCACTTCACTTTTCTCTGCATTGAACTTCATCTGCAACCTGTTTGCCCATTCCACCAACTTGTCTATGTCCTTTTGAAGTTCTACACAATCCTCCTCACATGTCACAATACTTCCAGCTTTTGTATCATCTGCAAACTTTGAAATTGTGCCTTGTTCACAAAGGTCTAAGTCATTAATATATATCAGGAAAAGCAAGGGTCCCAACACTGATCCCTGGGGAACTCCACTACAAACCTTCCTCCAGTCCAAAAAACATCCATTCACCACTAATCTTTGTTTCCTGTCACTGGGCCAGTTTCGTATCCATGTTGCTACCATCCCGTTTATTTCATGAGCTACAGGTTTGCTGTTAAGTCTGCTGTGTGGCCTTTTGAAAGTCTATGCACACCACATCAACAGTATTGCCCTCATCAATCCTCTCTATTACCTCTTCAAAATACTCCAAGTTAGTTAAACATTTTTTCCTTCATAAATCCATGCCATCTTTCCTTAATTAACTTGCATTTGTCCATGTGACAGTTGATTTTGTCCCAAATTATTTTTTCTAGAGGTTTTCCCACCACTGAAGTTAAACTGACTGGCCTGTAGTTGCTGGGCTTATCTTTACACCCTATTTTGAACAAGGGTGTAATGTTTGCAATTCTTCAGACCTCTGACACCACCCCTGAGTCTAAGGAAGACTGAAAAATTATGGCCAGTGCCTTGCGATTTCCACCTTCACTTTCCTCGGTATCCAGCCCTGGTGCTTTATCCACTTTCAGTGCAGACAGTCTATCTAATACTTTCTCTTTATCAATTTTAAACCCCTTTAGTGTCTGACTTACTTCCTCTTTCAACATTGTCTGGGTTGCATCATCTTCCTTGATAAAGACAGATGCAAAGTATTCATTTAATACCTCAGTTATGCCCTCTGCCTCCATATGTAAATCCCCTTTCTGGTCCATAATTGGCCCCACTCCTCCCTTTACCACCCTTTTACTATTTATATGCCTATAGAAAACTTTGGGATTTCCGTTAATGTTAGCTGACAGTCTCTTTTCGTGCTCTCTCTTTGCTTCTCTTATTTGCTTTTTCACTTCCCCTCTGGAGCTTCTAAATTCAGCCTGATTCTCAATAGTATTTTCTACCTAGCATCTGTCATAAGCACACTTTTTCTTCTTTATCTTAATCGATATCTCTTTTGTTATCCAGGGAGCTCTGGATTTGTTTGCCCTACTTTTCCTCTTCGAGGAAACATTCCTTGACTGTGCCCTAACTATCTCTTCTTTGAAGGTAGCCCATTGTTCATCTACCAGTTTTCCAGCCAGCTTTTGACTCCAATTTATTTTCCCCAGCTCCATTCTTACCCCATTAAAGTTGACATTCCCCCAGTTAATTATTCTTACGCTGGATTGCTCTTTGTCCTTTTCCGTAGTCAGCCTAAACCTTATGATACAATGATCACTATCTCCTAAATCCCCTTTTCTGAAATAAATTGCCAATCTAGCCTCATCTGTTCCTACCCAGGTCCTCCAGTTTCAATGCTACATTTAAAAACACTTCTGAATTTATTTTTGAACACCACACCCCTGACTGACAAACTAGCACTAACAAACTTAGATATTTCTGTCTCTTTTGTTGATCAACAGTTTACCACTGTCAGTCCCTTGTTATTTTTCAGCTAAATCCAAAGGGATCCCACTTGGACCACTTCTTTATTTAAATCCTTCTGCTGTAATACCATCTCAATCTAATATCACATGTCCTCCCTCTCTTTCTTCCTATTGCTCCTGAAATTTTTATATCTAGGAATATTTAATTGCCAAAGCTGACCTAGCTTGAGACATGAGTTACTTGTTCTATTATTTTTCTATTCTATTTCTGCTGATAATTTAGTTTCTTATGAGCATTTCTCTTGGTTCTTGAGGATCCTGTAGTTCCATCTTAAACAGGGGTAAGCAATGGGGTGCAGGTCTCTGGCACAGAGTCTGTCCCTGTTGTTCAGAAGGGAAAGGGGAAGAGGAGCAGAGCATTAGTCATTGGGGACTCCATAGTTAGGGGAACAGATAGGAGGTTCTGTGGGAACGAGAGAGACTCACGGTTGGTGTGTTGCCTCCCAGGTGCCAGGGTACGTGATGTCTCTGATCGTGTTTTTGGGATCCTTAAGGGGGAGGGGGAGCACCCCCAAGTCGTGGTCCACATAGGCACCAACGACATAGGTAGGAAGAGAGATGGGGATTTAAGGCAGAAATTCAGGGAGCTAGGGTGGAAGCTTAGAGCGAGAACAACCAGAGTTGTTATCTCTGGGTTGTTGCCCGTGCCACGTGCTAGCGAAGAGAGGAATAGGGAGAGAGAGGAGTTGAACACGTGGCTGCAGGGATGGTGTAGGAGGGAGGGTTTTGGTTTCCTGGATAATTGGGGCTCTTTCTGGGGTAGGTGGGACCTCTACAAACAGGATGGTCTTCACCTGAACCAGAGGGGTACCAATATCCTGGGGGGGAGATTTGTTAGTGCTCTTCGGGGGGGGTTTAAACTAAATCAGCAGGGGAATGGGAACCTAAATTGAAGTTCCAGTGTACAGGCTGCTGAGAGTAGTGAGGTAGGGGATAAGGTTACAGGGACGCAAGAGGGCACTGGCAAGCAAGAACTTGGTTTAAAGTGTGTCTACTTCAACGCCAGGAGCATCCGGAATAAGGTGGGTGAGCTTGCAGCATGGGTTGGTACCTGGGATCCTGATGTTGTGGCCATTTCAGAGATATGGGTAGAGCAGGGGCAGGAATGGATGTTGCAGGTTCCGGGATTTAGATGTTTCAGTAAGAACAGAGAAGAGGGGGGGGTGTGGCATTGTTAATCAAGGAGAGTATTACAGCGGCAGAAAGGACGTTTGAGGACTCGTCTACTGAGGTAGTATGGGCCGAGGTTAGAAACAGGAGAGGAGAGGTCACCCTGTTGGGAGTTTTCTATAGACCTCCGAATAGTTCCAGAGATGTAGAGGAAAGGATAGCAAAGATGATTCTCGACAGGAGCGAGAGTAACAGGGTAGTGGTTATGGGGGACTTTAACTTTCCAAATATTGACTGGAAATACTATAGTTCGAGTACTTTAGATGGGTCTGTTTTTGTCCAGTGTGTGCAGGAGGGTTTTCTGACACAGTATGTGGACAGGCCAACCAGGGGCGATGCCACATTGGATTTGGTACTGGGTAATGAACCCGGCCAGGTGTTCGATTTAGATGTAGGTGAGCACTTTGGCGATAGTGATCACAATTCGGTTAGGTTTACCTTAGCGATGGGCAGGGACAGGTATATACCGCAGGGCAAGAATTATAGCTGGGGGAAAGGAAATTATGACGCGATTAGGCAAGATTTAGGATGTGTAGGATGGGGAAGGAAACTGCAGGGGATGGGCACAAACGAAATGTGGAGCTTATTCAAGGAGCAGCTAATGCGTGTCCTTGATAAGTATGTACCTGTCAGGCAGGGAGGAAGTTGTCGAGCGAGGGAGCCGTGGTTTACTCAAGAAGTTGAAGCGCTTGTCAAGAGGAAGAGGGCGGCTTATGTTAGGATGAGATGTGAAGGCTCAGTTAGGGCGCTTGAGAGTTACAAGCTAGCCAGGAAGGATCTAAAGGGAGGGCTAAGAAGAGCAAGGAGAGGACACGAGAAGTCATTGGCGGATAGGATCAAAGAAAACCCTAAGGCTTTCTATAGGTATATCAGGAATAAAAGAATGATAAGAGTTAGAACAGGGCCAATCAAGGATAGTAGTGGGAAGTTGTGTGCGGAATCAGAGGAGATAGGGGAAGCGTTAAATGAATATTTTTCGTCAGTATTTACAGTAGAGAAAGAAAATGTTGTCGAAGAGATTACGGAGATACAGCCTACTAGGCTAGATGGGATCGAGATTCACAAGGAGGAGGTGTTAGCAATTTTGGAAAGAGTGAAAATAGATAAGTCCCCTGGGCCAGATGGGATTTATCCTAGGATTCTCTGGGAAGCCAGGGAGGAGATTGCAGAGCCGTTGTTGTTGATCTTTGTCGTCATTGTCGACAGGAGTAGTGCCGGAAGACTGGAGGATAGCAAATGTTGTCCCCTTGTTCAAGAAGGGGAGTAGAGACAGCCCTGGTAATTATAGACCTGTGAGCCTTACTTCGGTTGTGGGTAAAATGTTGGAAAAGGTTATAAGAGATAGGATTTATAATCATCTTGAAAAGAATAAGTTCATTTGCGATAGTCAGCACGGTTTTGTGAAAGGTAGGTCGTGCCTCACAAACCTTATTGAGTTTTTCGAGAAGGTGACCAAACAGGTGGATGAGGGTAAAGCCGTGGATGTGGTGTATATGGATTTCAGTAAGGCGTTTGATAAGGTTCCCCACGGTAGGCTATTGCAGAAAATACGGAAGTATGGGGTTGAAGGTGATTTAGAGCTTTGGATCAGAAATTGGCTAGCTGAAAGAAGACAGAGGGTGGTGGTTGATGGCAAATGTTCATCCTGGAGTTTAGTTACTAGTGGTGTACCGCAAGGTTCTGTTTTGGGGCCACTGCTATTTGTCATTTTTATAAATGACCTGGATGAGGGTGTAGAAGGGTGGGTTAGTAAATTTGCGGATGACACAAAGGTCGGTGGAGTTGTGGATAGTGTCGAAGGGTGTTGTAGGGTACAGAGGGACATAGATAGGCTGCAGAGCTGGGCTGAGAGATGGCAAATGGAGTTTAATGCGGAGAAGTGTGAGGTGATTCACTTTGGAAGGAGTAACAGCAATGCAGAGTACTGAGCTAATGGGAAGATTCTTGGTAGTGTAGATGAGCAGAGAGATCTTGGTGTCCAGGTACATAAATCCCTGAAAGTTGCTACCCAGGTTAATAGGGCTGTTAAGAAGGCATATGGTGTGTTAGCTTTTATTAGTAGGGGGATCGAGTTTCGGAGCCACGAGGTCATGATGCAGCTGTACAAAACTCTGGTGAGGCCGCACCTTGAGTATTGCGTGCAGGTCTGGTCACCGCATTATAGGAAGGATGTGGAAGCTTTGGAAAGGGTGCAGAGGAGATTTACTAGGATGTTGCCTGGTATGGAGGGAAGGTCTTATGAGGAAAGGCTGAGGGACTTGAGGTTGTTTTCGTTGGAGAGAAGGAGGAGGAGAGGTGACTTAATAGAGACATACAAGATAATCAGAGGGTTAGATAGTGTGGATAGTGAGAGTCTTTTTCCTCGGATGATGATGGCAAACACGAGGGGACATAGCTTTAAGTTGAGGGGTGAAAGATATAGGACAGATGTCAGAGGTAGTTTCTTTACGCAGAGAGTAGTAGGGGCGTGGAACGCCCTGCCTGCAACAGTAGTAGACTCGCCAACTTTAAGGGCATTTAAGTGGTCATTGGATAGACATATGGATGAAAATGGAATAGTGTAGGTCAGATGGTCGGCGCAACATCGAGGGCCAAAGGGCCTGTACTGCGCTGTAATGTTCTAATTCTAATTCTAAAAAAATACTACAGGGGTCTGCACTATTGCAGTGTCAAAACAGCATGTTGCTTTGATCACAATTTATTGACAGCCTTATCTATAAAGTAAGCTTAAAATTACAGGATATTTGAGTTTAGCAATTCAGCTCAACACTTTGATGTTTGCTCAGATGAAGAAAAATCTAGGTGTTTGGCTTACATATTTCTCAAGAGAAAGCTATTTCAAAAGACTATAGCTGTATATATACTGTGAAGGAAGATCTCTAAGAACTGATTGAAAATGTGCTATCTCAGATTTAACTCTTCCCATTTTACTGATATTTGATTCTCTCCTTATACTTCCTCCTTTTCTTATCCTTTTAACTCATTCCTTATTTTCTTGTTTGCTCTTATTTTGATCATACCTATAGGCCCCATATGCCATCTGCTTCAATTCCAACTGGTAAGCTTATTCCTATTTTGAAACTTGTCTTTTTTTTGTAAATGCTAAATATTTATTCACCTTTAGAAATTTCAATCCTGTGCACCAAATTCTTTTTCCACCTTGCCTCAGCTAGCTAATTTGTTTTTCTAAAATCTGCCCTATTGCAATTTGCACCATCTTTTTTTCCTATCTGTTTGAACCTTAAACATATAATCATAACTCCCAAAGTGCTTACCCATATTTAACCTATCCTACCTGGTTATCTCATTACTCATAACTACATCTAGCAAAAACTTATTTTTTGTAAACATATCATTATACTGCTTGATGAAGGAGTCCTGCACACATTTTGGGAATTCCATTTCTTTTCTCAACTTATTCCCTCTATATCCAAATGAGTATGTTATTAAAATCTTGGAGCAATACTTCCATTATTCCTACTCCACTCCCTGACTTGTCTACAGATTTCCTATCTAGCAGAGGCACAATGGGCTGAATGGCCTTCTGTGCTGTATCATTTGATTTGATATCCCTCCCACTGTTGGGTATTGGTGGGATGTGGTGCAGTCGATCATACAATCTCAGGCACAGCTCAATTGTCGCACTCTTGCCTGAACCAGAAGGTTGTAGGTTCAAGTCCCTCTTCAGAGACTGCAGCACGTAAATCTAGGCTGACGCTCCAGTGCAGTACTGAGGGAGTGCCGCACTGCTGGTGGTGGCGACTTTCGAATGAGACATTAAATCAAGGATGTAAAAGATCCCATGGCACTCTCTCAAAAAATACCACCTTAAAAATAATGATCTGGTCATTTGTTATGCTGCTGTTTGTGAGTGTGCTTGTGCACAAATTGGCTGCTGTGTTTCCTACATTATAACACTTCAAAAGTACTTTAATTGCTGTAATGGGCATGTTTGATGTTGAAGCTGGCAGTAAGGAACCCTATGATCTATATAAAAAGTCATTAATTTTCATCTGTACATAATTCTGCAGCCATCTGTTGGTATGTGCATTTATTGCCTGATCATATTTACCACCTTTGTTATCCTATTAACAAAGAATGTGGTTTAAAAAAAAATAGTTGACTTCCTCTCCAGCTGGAAAACTAAACAGCACTGTTTGATGTTGGAATAATTGATCTTACTCAGTGAGCAGCTTTACATGAATATGACATTGCAAATTCAGTGCAATTTAACAACTGAAGCAAACAAACTAAACTTTTATCTGTTTGTAGGTACAATCGAGATTGGAACGGGTAGCAGCAGTGAAGCCTGGTAGCGTGTTACTGAACCAGTAGTTTACTTGAAAAAATACCCCAGTTATGGAATGGAAACCAACATTTCCAATCTGTTCAAGATTGTAGTATTAACTTGAGCTTTATAGGTATTCGGTTTATTCAATGAGTGAATGTTCTATAATTTTTTTTTACATGTTATGTAAATATCAGCAATTCAGTTGTATTGTGTTGACTTAAAAGTAAAACTTACTGTCGAATGAGTTTTTTTTTAAGCTCCTTCAGAGCACTTGTTTGAAAAAAGACTTTTCATGAATAATGTAAGATTTAGAGCCTTACTTATAATTTGTTCTTGGATCAGATAAGAATTCAGACAAGGAGCCACTTAATGTAGTGATGTCAGGATGATTTTTTTAAGGCTGAAGGCAATACTCAAAAATTCAAGGCAGTCGATATCTATAATCTTGAGGTCCATTAGATTATACATCTCTGGTGCGACTCATCCTGCTTTTCTGTTACATTTTGATCATAACTTGTTACATAGTTTTAAATATCTGTTCGTTATTGGTCTGTATCACAAAGTAATTCTGGTTGAATCAAACTGTATCGGCAGCATTTTTTCCAGTAAGATACACAGCTACAATTAACTCTTCATTTACTAAAAGCTCATACAATATGAAATTCATAATACAAAAAAGCCAGTAAAATGATAATCCACATTTCTTACAATAACTTACATTTTGATAGCTTTAAAAAAGCACAGTAAAGAGTAATTGTAATATGTATTAAATATTTAAATGAGATTTAATGGAATATCAGTTAAATCTGAAGATGCCTCTTCAGATGCTTCATGCCATTTTTGCATGCCAGCTTAGTTCCATTGGTAGTAGTTGGCATCTGGGCCAAAAGATTGTGGATTTTAACACTGCACCAGGAGTTTAAACTCCATCTAGGTTGATACTCATGTGCAATACTAAGTGGTGCATTGTCAGAGTTTTGGGCCTGCAGCATTTGTTTTGAGGTTGGCTCAAACAGAGAGAGCAGCAGTTTCATATTAATTCAGTACACTCTGGCTGATTAAGTCTGTAGTGCTACTTGAGTGTTTTTCTCATTGGTGGTGAATGCTCTTAATGACTAACTCTTGCGTTTGTTCATTTTTTAAAAGTCTGTTTCATAAACAATAGACTATGATCCAACATGGTCACTGCAGAGAAAGGTTTGTCCTTTTGTGTATTCTGTCTGATGAGGACAAATCTTCAAAGCTAAGAGGTGTCAATTGCACCCCATCCTAAAACATTCCAGAATTGAATGTCGTCGTCTTCAACAAGGGAGTGAAGTCGCCACATCCTGGGCCATTGTGTCATCACCATGGGGAAGAGATGAGAATGTCTCCTACCAGGTGAGAGGTTACACAGTTTCACCTTTGTGGAAAAAAAAGACAGCCAGAGAGAGAAGCAATATCCAAAAAGCTTCTGTTCCAGCCAACCCAGAAAGCATATGCCCTGCTGCTGAATGCTACATTTACATTATAGAGCAGTGAGAACCAGAAGTAACCCACAATCTTCAACTGAACCTTCAATTGAGAGAAATCTACAATTAGCTCAGGGGGACACCATCAAGGACTTGATTTCCAAGAAAATCCAATAGGTTTACAATGACCTCCCCCCTCCACTGAGTCACTTTTTTCCTTCTCTATCTGTCTCTCGGATGTGAGAGTGAGTGGATGCGGTTGTGACAATTTCGGGATAAGGCATACTGATCAATCAACCGTTGATTTTCTGTTTTTAAAAGCGATAAAGCCTGTCACTGTTCTATTTGAAGAATAAAACACCAAGTGGTTAAGCCCCAATAAAAAATACACGTGGTCAGGTGGGGAGTTGAAAGGTGGGAACCGCCAATGTGGCCTTAAATTGGGGGTTCGAAGCCAGGATTTGAACTGCCAGATAGAGATTTGGAAGACAGGAGGAAAATTGACATCTAAAATTGTAGAAAAATAAACAAACAGGTTATCTTGTATTCTTTTTCTCTACGATGATAGAAACAAAAGAGATGGCCACATTTAAGACTAAGGAGATTGTAGAGCAGGGAGAGATGTCCCGTGGAAAATTTGTTTAACTTAAGTATTGAAGATTTAAAAATTAGTTAGAGGTGGGAATCATTTTCAGACAAAAATCAAAGAACCCTGAACTGATGAAATGTCAAGCCAACCATTTTTAATTTACCCCTGAACTAGAGGAAACAGCATGGAAACAGAGACTGAAAAAATCACTCTATCTAGAATACAGTTGCAGATGAAAAGGGAAGAAACAGTTAAAAAGGGAGGAGTTGCAGTTTCAGACAGAAAAAGAGGAAAGAGAAATGCAAAGAGAAGTTGTTGCAAGAAAGTGAGTTAGCAAGGCTACAAACCCAAAATGAAAAAAGCCACTCAAATCCTATCTCCAATTCAGAGCAAAGCTTTGTGCTGAGACACTCAAGACCAGTGCCAAAATGTAATGAGGAGGTTGAGTCATATTTTATCTCATTTAAGAGAATAGCTACCACGCACAAGAATTTTGGACTCTCTCAAGGAACGTTTGTGGGTAGGGCTTGAAATTTCTTTCCCTGTCAATCAGAGGAACTTTCTTCTGATTATGAACAAACTAAAACTGCAATTCTAAATGCATATGCACTGGTACTGGCAGCATATAGACAAATTCCAGCACACCCGGAAAGGACCCACAGAGTCTTGCATTGCATTCAAAAGAATTAAACATATGGCTTTTGATTGCTGGATACGATCTCTCAAGCTGGAACCCTCATGAAATTTGAGAAAAGTGATGTTGCTAGAAGAATTTAAAAATAGCTTCCCAACTAGTATAAGAACCTACATTGAAGAACAAAGAGTCAAGTGTAAGGGAAGCAGCTCAAACGGCCAACGATGATGAATTAATACACAAATCCTTAACTCCAAATAAATGGGTCTAGTAACTGATAAGCTAGAGAGATATAGCAGAGGAAGCAGAAATGGCCTTTAGAAAATAGATCAGGGAAGGAAAAGCCAACCAGTCTCCAACTTTTAAAAGAAGGAACCCAGGGGATAAACCAGTAGGGATCTGCCAGATATGTTGCCGGTGTGGCAAATCTGAGCATGTCCAGGCAAATTGTCGGTATGCCAAAAACCAAGAGGCGCTGCAGTCAAGCCCATGTCTGTGCCTTTGAAAGTGCTAAGCCTGTGTTCTGTTATCACGCAAGAGCAGAGCAGATATCAGATCTTTTTGCACAAAAGAAAATGATGACTCCTTTGTGTCCCAGGTACCAGACAACGAGACAATAATCCTCAGGGATCCTGGTTGTTTTCAAACCCTACTGACAGCAATGGCACCAGAAAACAGAACAAGTACCACAGTATTAGTAAAAGGGCTTACTGGCAAATGCTTGAAGGTTCCCATAGTTAATATTTACCTACAAAGGACGTTTGTCACTGGAATAGTGACAGTTGGAATTATTCTGAGCATGTCCTCAAAAAACTCAACAGGTTCGTCAAATATGATTTCCCATTCATAAATCCATGTTGATATACCCAATCAGATCGTTATTATCCAAGTGTCCATTTATCACATCCTTTAGAATAGATTCTACCAATTTCCCTACTACTGATGTAAGGCTAACAGGTCAGCAGTTACCGGTTTTCTCTCTCCCTCCCTTCTTAAATAGTGTGGTGACATTTACTATCTTCCAATCTGCAGGAACCATTCCAGAATCTATAGAATTTTGGAAGATTATCACCAATGCATCCACTATCTGCATAG
This sequence comes from Heterodontus francisci, assembly GCF_036365525.1. Classification (NCBI taxonomy): domain Eukaryota; kingdom Metazoa; phylum Chordata; class Chondrichthyes; order Heterodontiformes; family Heterodontidae; genus Heterodontus; species Heterodontus francisci. The sequence continues at coordinate 35,407,201 of NC_090376.1, read as the reverse complement.
CTACCTCTTTCAACATTCTGGGATGTAGAATATCAGGTCCTGGGGACTTATTGACCTTCAGCCCCATTAATTTCTCCAATACGACCTTCTTACTAATAATAATTTCCTTCAAATCCTCATTCTCCCTAGTCCCTTGGATCTTTAATTCTGGGAGATTTCTTGCATCTTCCTCAGTGAAGACAGACACAAAGTAATCATTCAGCTTCTCTGCCATTTTTCTATTCCCCATTGTAAATTCTCCTGTAATGGACCCACACTTGTCTGAGCCAAACGTTTCCTTTTTACATACCTATAGAAGCTTTTACAGTCCGTTTTTATGTTTTTTTTTTTTACCAATAGTAGTTTCCTAGAGGACCTGGGGCAGATTAGGAAAACACCTATCTCAAATAAAAGGAGAAGGGAATGTAACATATCCTAAAGTGAACAACACTTGTGAAAATCACAAGAAAACTAAAAGTGAGGTCAGCATGGATCTACCCACTGTTACAACTGACAACTCCTGTCAAAGCCCCCAATCAAAATATACGATTCTGATTGTGGTGGGACCAACGCACTGTTAATTCATTCCTGTTGCTCCACAGATCGGCTTACATATCATTTTAAAACTTTCCAAATTAAAGACCCAACCAAATTGTACAATCTATTAACCCCCGAATGAGGCTAACCAAACCAGGTGTCTTTAAATCAACAAATTTAGTTAGAAGAATTAAATTCTTAAACACTATGAAGATATAAATATTAAGTTAGAAAAAATGAGAGTCCTTGCAAATTTACAGTCCAATGTTGCTTGAAGTCCTCACAGGAGGTTGCTTTCCTTCTCCAGCAAATTTCAACAATTAACAACTTGCAAACACTTTCAACAGAATCAATCTGACTTGAGAGATAAAGGATTGTCACAGTCTAACTTCCCTTTCTTCAATTTAAGTTACCAGAGATCTCTGTTTTGGCTTGACTTTTTTTTAGAATTTTGAGATAATAAAGACTAAAATCCCCTTCCTTCAGTTTAAATGGTTGAGAGCTCTTTTTCCAGGTGCTGTCATCACAGCTGTGTCTGAGTTCTATTATAACAAACTGTCTTCAACAAAAGCCAGTTCAAAAACTGAATTGTAACAAATGTATCGCATGAGTCTCACTCCCATTGGCTGTTTCCATGGTATCGAGAATGCACCCTTTGAATCGCAATCTTCAAATGGCTGTTTCTAAGGCAATGAAAATGCACCTTCCTATAACTACTAAGGCTTGCTGGTTCTTAAAGCAATACTGATCCTTTGCAAGCCTTAAAGGCAAACCGCATATTCCTGAAAAAAATTACAGGACCATGACACCTCCACCCCTAGTGGAATGAAACACCATTTCTGAAATGCGTTTCATTACAATGGGTAAAAAAATAAATAAATTGAAAAAATGCTAACTTTCTTCCCACGCATTTACAGATATACACATTTCTAAAAAAAAATATTTAGACTACAGCAACAAGTTCCACCACAACATTTCAGCTTTAAATTTTCAAAAGGTTGTTCCAATTAAGCCATTTTAAATTTCCAAGCATAGTCTTCCAATTGTTTTGTGTTTTCCTTCCAAGTGTCCCTATTGTCCATCACCTCAGCCAGGTGAGCTGCACAGCTAGCAGCATTGACCACTACTGGGTTTACTATTCTCTGAGAAGTTTATCGAGTACCCCTTAACCTATCTGGCATCACTTGACACTGGAAAACCGTGTCTGATTTTTTTTCTTCCCCTGGGGTATCAAAGGAATTTGACAGTATCCTTCCAGCACATTTGTCTCTTTAAGACACATTGTGTTGCCCACTGTCCATACAGTCCTTTAAATGAGAATTTGAATAGGAGTCTGCCTTCTTTACCACAGTGACCTTTCTGGAGTCTGTGCAAGTTTGAGCCATCCCACCAGGCTTAGTCATCAAGACCATCAGCGAATTCCAGCTATCCTGACTAGGTTCAACTAAGCAGCCCTTCAGCATGCATTCTACCTCTGCTTCCACTTGGGCCTGTCTGTCTGTACCTAAGCAACAAGGATGTCGTTTTAAAGGAATGCACCGCCCCGCCCGATACCTACATCATGTGTGGCTAAGGTTGTACATCCTGGTTTATCCCTACAAACTTTTTGAAACATTGTGAAAACCCTGGTTAGGACTTCACACTGTTTTGCCTCTAAGTGTAAAAGCCTATTGTTTAATTTTCCTAGCCATTCTGCATTCACTGATGGGATGGAGGTTCAACCTGAAAATTTCCTCTCCCTACTTCTGCTTCATCCTCACTATCCTTTTCCTTCTCCACAGTCCCGACTACCTGACATACCTGTACTGACTTATCCTCCTCCCTGCGGTAATATGGTTGAGCAAATGTGACAACCGATTCTTCTTCTGGCGATCAGGGGTGTCAATCAATTAATCTACCTTACCCACTTTTGATCACTCTATATGGGCCACTGAACCATGCTTTCACTTGTTCTCCCTGTGATGGTAACAACAATAATACCTCATCCCCTGGTTTTATGGTAGGTTGTGGCTTCCCCACTGTTTGACCAGGTATGCCCGACAAAATTGTTTCACATCCTTTGTAAAAACCGGCCAGTAATAATGTTTTCTTATGTGTGATTTGGTCTTCCGAATTCCCCTATGTCCTGAAAAAAGAATGTTGTGTGCTAACCTTAATAATCCTTGTCGATATTTAGGTGGTACCACTATCTGTTGGACAACTATCCAGTCTTCATCGGCAGGTCTATGAGGCAGTCTCCATTTCCTCCTCAAAACCCCGTTTGCCATATAATAGCCTTCCAGAACTCCTTTCACCTCAGCTTCTGACAGAGCCGTCTGTGCTATTTGGTAGATCTGTTAAACATCTCATTTGGATTATCTAAATCCCCAAATAAGGTTTCAGATGCCTGATTATCTATTTGTGGTGCCCCTTTTACCTCCGACAATGGATCCTGTCTAGCCATTGCTCAGGTAACTACACATGCAGGAAATATTCTTGGAACTTGCTCCTGTAATTGCTCTCTTTCCTTAATTTCACTTGGTTCCTCTGTAACCATAGGAGAAACTGATATTTTTGATCCTGCCAAATCATTTCCTAGTAGATCAATTCCCTTTACTGGTAAACTGTGGGCAACACCCACAGTTATTATCCCAGATATTAAGTCACTCTCTAGGCATACTTGATACAAAGGTACGGGTGTACATACCCCAGCTATTCCATTAACTAAAACTTTAGCGTTCAAGGCACCCTCTGGTGGAAACCTCATATCTTTCCCCAGCAAGAGTGTTTGGGTTGCTCCTGTGTCCCTGAGTATAATGATAGGTTTTCCTGCCTCACTTACAGGATACGGAGTTACTCTCCCCTTTGACAAAGTTTCATTATAACTCTCAGGTATTTTATTCTTCACCTCTATACTCCTCTTAGTTTTAGTATTTGGTTTCACATTCACAGCTGTCGCTAAAGCTATAGCCTGGTCTTCTGTACTCTGAGTCTTTTCCTCTGCACTATCTTTGCGAACATCAACAAGTCCCATGGGTTTACCTCGCAGTTTCCAGCACTCTGAACGATGATGGCCCGTTTTGTTGCAATGATAACACTTTGGCTTGCGAACCTCATTTCTACCCTCAGCACCTTCCTTTCTGACCTGACGTGGTGATCCTGGGGCATTCCCAGCTGTTTCTTCTTGTCCCCCAGCTACTTGCCTTCCTTTCACTCTCCCACTTTCTATCCTTCTCGGGTTTATGGGGGTGACGGACAAAATAGGTTGGCTTATTCACAAGCTCAAAATCATCAGCAATCTCTGCTGCTTGCCTAGCTTTCAAAACTTTCAGGTTATCTATATGAGTTCTCACTACTGAAGGAATGGAGTTTTTAAACTCTTCTAAGAGAATCAATTCTCAAAGGTTCTCATATGTGGTTTCTATCTTTAATTCCCGTATCCAACGGTCAAAATTCATTTGCTTCACCCTCTCAAATTCTAAATATGTCTGCCCAGTCAATCTCCATAAGTTCCTAAACTTCGGACGGTAAGCTTCAGGGACCAACTCATATGCAACGAGAATAGCCTTTTTTAACCATCTCAATCTGCAGAAGCCTCTTCAGAAAGCATAGCATAAGCTTCATGAGCTCTGCCTACCAACCTACCCTGCATGAGCAATATCCAGCTTTCTTTCGGCCATTTCACCTGTTTGGCTATCTTTTCAAAAGATATGAAAAATGCCTCTCCTCGAACTTAGGAAGATCCTGTATAAATTTAAACAACTTCTCACTGGGTCCTGATCTAAATTCAGATTCTTCCTGACCTGAATTTTCCTTGGATTTAAGACTACCCCTTTGTCTTAGTTCCATCTCTTTTAATCTAAATTCCCTCTCTTCTCTTTCACTCTCTCTCTCTCTGAAATGCTCTTTCTCCCTGTCCTCCAATTCAAGTTTTCTTAATTCTTTTTCTGCCTTGTTTCTTTTCCTGCTGAAGGTCTAGTTTTTTCATTTCTAGCTGAATCCTAACCAATTCCACTGCATCACTCTCAGACCTACTACCTTCATGTCTTTCGTATTTGCTTTCTTGTTCCTCGTATTGCCCCTCATCTGTATTATCATCATCTTCTACCAATTCCAGATGTTCGGCTATTTCAATTTTTTTGGCACCCGATTTCAATTCCAAACCCAATTTCACTGCCAATTCTTTAATTTGTTTTTAGTTAAAGTTATCAAGTCACTCAGGAAAACATTCTGCTTTCCCAAAAACTCTGCTATGACCACTAATGCCACAACAATGGTATAGACTGTACCTTATTATACAAGAGACTTGGTTATTTTAATTTTTGTAATTGGTGTAGATTTAGAACCCAGCAATCAAGTTTCTAATTGATAAGATCCCAGACTTGATAGCAATTAATATGCCATCAATCTCAGGACCCCAATTTAAATATATTATCCCAGAGATAAGTAATTACTATGATTCCAAATGAGAGCCCTCCAGATTCGTCTGATTCTGATCCCAGACGCGAGCCACCGAATTAAACATGATTCAACTGCGAGCAAGCCCCCCAATTAATATGTGATTCAAATCTTGAGTGAGCCCCCAATTAATATGTTATTCAAGTCGCGGACGAGGGCCCAATAAATACGTTGCGACCGACCGCTCCTGTCAAAGCCACCAATCAAAATATACAATTCTGATTGTGCTGGGACCAACGCACTGTTAATTCAATCCCATCGCTCCACAGATCGGCTAGCATATCATTTAAAAACTTTCCAAATTAAAGAAAGACCCAACCAAATTGTACCATCTATTAACCTCTGAATGAGGCTTACCAAACCAGATGTCTCATCAGACCCCTTTCCTATCCTGAGCGGCATGAAACAGGGCTGTGTTCTCGCAACTACTGTTTGGGATCTTCTTCTCACTGCTGCTCTCACATGTGTTGAAGTCTTCAGAAGAAGGAATTTTCCTCCACATAAGATCAGATGGCAGGTTGTTCAACCTTGCCTGTCTTAGAGCGAAGACCAAAGTACGGAAAGTCCTCATCAGGAAACTCCTCTTTGCTGACGATACTGCATTAATATCCCACATGGAACAGTGTCTGCAGAGACTTGTTGACAGGATTTGCGGGCTGCCTGCAATGAATTTGGCCTAACCATCAGCCTCAAGAAAAAGATCATGGGACAGGACGTCAGAAATGCTACACCCATCAATATTGGCAACTACGCTCTGGAGATGGTTCAAGAGTTCACCAGTAACCTGTATCTCAATGCAGAAATCAAAAAGCGCATGGGAAAGGCGTCCGCTGCTGTGTCCAGACTGGCCAAGAGGGTGTGGGGAAAATGGCGCACTGACATGTAACACAAAAGTCCGAGTGTTTCAAGCCTGTGTCCTCAGTACCTTGCTCTACGGCAGCGAGGCCTGGACAACATATATCAGACAAGAGCGACGCCTCAACGCATTCCATCTTCGCTGTCTCCGGAGAATCCTTGGCATCAGGTGGCAGGACCATATCTCCAACGCAGAAGTCGTCGAGGCGGCCAACATCTCCAGCATCGACACCCTACTGAGCCAGCGGCGCTCGAGATGGCTTGGCCATGTGAGCCGCATGGAAGATGGCAGGATCCCCAAGGACATATTGTACAGCGAGCTCGTCACTGGTATCAAACCCACCGGCCATCCATGTCTCTGCTTTAAAGATGTAAGTAAACACGACATCAAGTCCTGCAACAGTGACCACAAGCCATGGGAGTCAGTTGTCAGCGATCGCCAGAGCTGGCGGACAGCTATAAAAGTGGGGCTAAAGAGAGGCGAGTCGAAGAGACTTAGCAGTTGGCAGAAAGAGTGTAGCGAGAGAGCCAACTGTGTAACAGCCCCAACAACCAATTTTATCTGCAGCGCCTGTGGAAGAGTCCGTCACTCTAGAATAGGCCTTCATAGCCACTCCAGGCGCTGCTCCACAAACCACTGACCACCTCTAGGTGCTTTCCCATTGTCTCTCGAAACGGAGGCCAAAGAAGAAGAACTCTTTAATTTGAAGAATTAAATTCTTAAACACTATGAAAACATAAACATTTCACCAGGATGCTGCCTGGGCTACAGCATTTCAACTATGAAGAGAGACTGGATAGGCTAAGGTTGTTTTCCCAGAGAAGGCTGAGGGGGCACCTGATTGACTTATGAGGGGCATAGATAGGAAGAAACGTTTTCCCTTAGCGGAGGTGTCAATAATTGGGGGCATAGAATTAAGGTGAGGGTCAGGAGGCTTAGAGGGGATTTGATGAAAAAATGTTTCACCCAGAGGGTGGTTGGAATCTGGAACACACTGCCTGAAGGGGTGGTAGAGGCAGGAACCCTCACAATATTTAAGTATTTAGATGAGCACTTGAAACACCATAGCATACAAGGCTACAGGCCAAGTGCTGGAAAACGAGATTAGGATAGGTTCTTGTTGGCTGGCATGAACACAATGGGCCGAACGGCCTGTTTCTGTGCTGTATAGCTGTATGACTCTAGAACACTGATCCCCGGGGAGCTCCACTACAAACCTTCCTCCAGCCTGAAAAACATCCATTAACCACTAGTCTTTGTTTCCCATCAGCCAATTCCATATCCATGTTGCTACTGTCCAGTTCATCCCATGAGCTATATACTTTGTTCATACATCTTGTCTATGGGGAGGTGGTGGCGCAGTGGTATTATCACTGGACTAGTAACCCAGAGCCACAGGGTATTGATCTGGAGACGTGGGTTCGAATCCCACCACAGCAGAAGGTGGAATTTGAATTTAATTAATGAAAATCTGGAATTAAAAGCTAGTCTAACGATGGCCAATGAAACCAGTCGATTGTTGTAAAAACCCATCTGGTTCACTAATGTCCTTTAGGGAAGGAAATCTGCTGTCCTTACCTGGTCTGGCCTACATGTGACTCCAGACCCATAGCAATGTGGTTAACTCTTACATGCTCTCTGAAATGGCCTAGCAAGCCACTCAGTTGTACCTAACCACTACGAAGTCAATGAAAAGGAATGAAACCGGACAGACCACCCAGCATCGACCTAGGCACCGGAAATGACAATAGCAAACCCAGCCCTGTCGACCTTGCAAAGTCTTCCTTACTAACATCTGGGGGCTTGTGCCAAAGTTGGGAGATCTGTCCCACAGACTAGTCAAGCAACAGCCTGACATTGCCTGTAAGGTATAATTCCATGAGTATGACAATGGATGACTCCCAGACACTGCAATCACTATCCCTGGGTATGTCCTGTCCCACTGGCAGGACAGACCCAGCATAGGTGGTGGCACAGAGGTCTACAGTAGGGAGGGGGTTGCCCTGGGAGTTCTCAACACTGACTCTGGACATCAAGAAGTCTCTTGGCATCAGGTCAAACATGGGCAAGGTAACCTCCTACTGATTACCACCTACCGCCCTCCCTCAGCTGATGAGTCAGTATTCCTCCATGTTGAACACCATTTGGAGGAAGCACTGAGGGTGGCAAGGGCACAAAATGTACTCTGGTTGGGGGACTTCAATGTCCATCACTAAGAGTGGCTCGGTAGCACCACTGACCGAGCTGGCCGCGTACTAAAGGACATAGCTGCTCGACTGGGTCTGCAGCAGGTGGTGGGGGAACCAACACGAGGGAAAAACATACTTGACCTTGTCCTCACCAATCTGCCTGCCGCAGATGCTTCTGTCCATGACTGTATTGGTAGGAGTGACCACCGCATAGTCCTTGTGGAGGCGAAGTCCTGCCTTCACATTGAGGATACCGTCCATTGTGTTGTGTGGCACTATCACCATTCTAAATGGGATAGATTTCGAACAGATCTAGCAACGCAAACCTGGGCATCCATGAGGCACTGTGGGCCATCAGCAGCAGCAGCAGAATTGTACTCAACCACAATCTGTAGCTTCATGGCCCGGCAAATTCCCCACTGCACCATTACCATCAAACCAGGAGACCAACCCTGGTTCAATGAAGAGTGCAGGAGGGCATGCCAGGAGCAGCACCAGGCATACCACAAAATGAGGTGTCAACCTAGTGAAGCTACAACCCAGGACTACTTGCATGCCAAACTGCATAAGCAGCATGCAATAGACAGAGCTAAGCAATCCCATAACCAACGGATCAGATCTAAGCTCTGCAGTCCTGCCACATCCAGTCGTGAATGGTAGTGGACAATTAAACAACTAACTGGAGAAGGTGGCTCCACAAATATCCCCATCCTCAATGATGGGGGAGCCCAGCACATCAGTGTGAAAGATAAGGCAGAAGCATTTGCAACAATCTTCAGCCAGAAGTGCCGAGTTGATGATCCATCTCTGCCTCCTCCTGAAGTCCCCAGCATTACAGATGCTGAGCAATTTGATTCTCACCACGTGATATCAAGAAATGACTGAAGGCACTGGATACTGCAAAGGCTATGGTCCTGACAATATTCCGGCAATAGTACTGAAGACCTGTGCTCAAGAACTTGCCGCATCCCTAGCCAAGCTGTTCCAGTATAGCTATGACACTGGCATCTACCCAACAATGTGGAAAATTGCCCAGGTATGTCCTGTACACAAAAAGCAGGACAAGTCCAACCCGGCCAATTACCGCCCCATCAGTCTACTTCTCAATCATCAGTAAAGTGATGGAAGGGGTCATCAACAGTGCCATCAAGCAGCACTTGCTTAGCAATAACCTGCTCAGTGATGCTCAGTTTGGGTTCCGTCAGGGCCACTCAGCTTCTGACCTCATTACAGCCTAGGTTCAAACATGGACAAAAGAGCAGAACTCAAGAAGTGAGGCGAGAGTGACTGCCCTTGACATCAAGGCAGCATTTGACCGAATGTGGCATCAAGGAGCCCGAGCAAAACTGGAGTCAATGGAAATCAGGGGGAAAACTCTCTGCTGGTTGGAGTCATACCTAGCGCAAAGGAAGATGGCTGTGGTTGTTGGAGGTTAATCATCTGAGCTCCAGGACAGCACTGCAGGAGTTCCTCAGGGTAGTGTCCTAGGCCCAACCATCTTCAGCTGCTTCATCAATGACCTTCCTTCAATCATAAGGTCAGAAGTGGGGATGTTCGCTGATGATTGCACAATATTCTGCCCCATTCGCAACTCCTCAAATCCTGAAGCAGTCTGTGTAGAAATGCAGCAAGACCTGGACAATATCCAGGCTTGGGCTGATAAATGGCAAGAAGCATTTGCGCCACACATGTGCCAGGCAATGACCATCTCCAACACAGGAGAATCTAACCATCTACCCTTGACATACAATGGCATTACCATCGCTGAATCCCCCACCATCAACATCCTAGGGGCTACCGTTGACCAGAAACTGAACTGGAGTAGTCATATAAATACCGTGGCTACAAGAGGTCAGAGGCTAGGAATCCTGCAGCAAGTAACTCACCTTCCGACTCCCCAAAGCCTGTCCACCATCCACAAGGCACAAGTCAGGAGTGTGATGGAATACTCTCCACTTGCCTGGACGGGTGCAGCTCCAACACTCAAGAAACTCGACACCATCCAGAACAAAGCAGCCCACTTGATTGGCACACCATCCACAAACATTCACTCCCTCCACCACCGACGCACAGTAGCAGTGTGTACTATCTACAAGATGCACTGCAGCAACACACCAAGGCTCCATCGACAGCACCTTCCAAACCCGCGACCTCTACCACCTCGAAGGACAAGAGCAGCAGATGCATGGGAACATCACCATCCTGACTTGGAACTATATCGCCGTTCCTTCACTGTTGCTGGGTCAAAATCCTGGAACTCCCTTCCTAACAGCACTGTGGGTGTACCTACCTCACATGGACTGCAGCAGTTCAAGAAGGCAGCTCACCACCATCTTCTCAAGGGCAATTAGGGATGGGCAAAAAATGCTGGCATAGCCAGTGATGCCCACATCCCATGAATGAATAAAAAAAAAATCTGTTGTGCGGCACTGTATCAAAAACCTTTTGGAAGTCCATGTACACCACATCAACGCCCTCTGTTACCTCTTCAAAAAACTTCATCAAGTTAAACAGGTTTTCCCCTTAGGAAATCCACATTGGCTTTCTTTAATTAACCTGCATTTGTCCATGTGACCACTAACTTTGTCCCGAATTATTTTTGCTCGAATTTTCCCCACCACTAAAGTCAAACTGACTGGTCTGTGGTTGCTGGGCTTATCTTTACATCCTTTTTTGAACAAGGGTGTAACATTTGCAATTTTCCAGTACTCTAGCACCACCCAAGTCTAAGGAAGACTGAAAAAATTCTGGCCAGTGCCTCTGCAATTTCCATTCTCACTTCCCCCAGTATCCTTGAATGCATCTCATCCAGTCCTGGTGCCTTATCCACTTTAAGTACAGACAGCCTATCCAATACCTCCTCCTCATCAATTTTAAACCCTTCTAGTGTCTGAAATATCTCCTCTTTCATCATTGCATGGGTTGCTTCTTCTTAGTAAAGACAGATGTAACGTATTTATTTAATTCCTCAGCTATGCCCTCTGCCTCCAGATGCAAATCCCCTTTTTGATCCTTAATCGGCCCCGCTCCTCCTTTTACCACCCTTTTACTATTTATATGTCTAAAGAAAACTTTGGGATTCCCTTTTATGTTAACTGCCAGTCTCATTTCATACTCTGCTTCTCCACTTCCCTTCTGAACCTTCTATACTCGGCCTGGTGCTCAATAGTATTTTCTATGTGGCATCTGTCGTAAGCACTCTTGTTCTTTTCTTAATCTCTATCTCTTTTGGCATCCAGGAGCTCTGGGTTTGTTTACCTTTCTCCTTCAAGGGAACATACCTTGACTGTGTTCTATCTCTTCTTTGAAGGTAGCCCATTGTTCAGCTACCGTTTTTCCTGCCAACCTTTGACTCCATTTTATTCATCCCAGATCCGTTCTTACCCCATTGAAGTTGGCTTTCCCCCATTTCACAGAATCATTACAGTGCTGGCGGCCATTCAGCCCATCGTGTCCGCACTGACTCTCCGAAAGAGCAATTCCCTCGGTTCCATTCCCTTGCATTCTGCCCGTAACCATGCACAGTCTTCCTTTTCATATGACTGTGTAATTCCCTTTTGAATGCTTCAATTGAACTGCTTCCACCACATTCTCAGTCAGTGCATTCCACACCTTAACCACTCACTGTGTGAAAAACTTTTTCCTCATGTCACTTATGCCTCTCTTACCAAATACTTTATATCTGTGCCCTCTCGTTCTCTATCCTTTCACGAGTGGAAAGTTTCTATCTACTCTGTCCAGACCCCTCATGATTTTGAATGCCTCCATCAAATCACTTCTCAGCCTTCTCTTCTCCAAGGAAAAAAAAAAAGAGTCCTAACTTCTCCAATCTATCTTCATAACTGAAATTCCTCATCCCTGGAACCATTCTCATGAATCTTTTCTATACTCTCTCCAATGCCCTCATCTTTCCTAAAGTGCAGTGGCCAGAACTGGATGCAATACTTCAGCTGAGGCCGAACTAGTGTCTGAAACAAGTTCAACATACCTCTTTGCTCTTGTACTCTATGCCCCTATTAATAAAGCCCAGGATACTCCATGCTCTTTCAACCTGTCCTGCCACCTTCAATGTCTTATGCACATATACACCTAGGTCCCTTTGCTCCTGCATCCCCTTTAGAATTGTACCCTTTATTTTGTATTGTCTCTCCATGTTCCTACCAAAATGAATCACTTCACATTTCTCTGCATTGAACTTCATATGCCACCTGTCTGCCTATTCCACCAACTTGTCTATGTCCTTCTGAAGTTCTACACTATCCTCCTCACAATTCATAAAGCTTTCAGGTATTAATTATTCTTATTCTAGATTGTTTGCGTCCTTTTCCATAGTCAGCCTAAACCATATGATACAATGATCACTGTCCCCTAAATGTTCTGACACTTGATCCACTTGGCTCACCTCATTCCCAAGAACCAGGTCCAGCAACATACTGTAAAAGGTCTTCCTGAACACACTCTAGGAATACTTGCCCCTTACTACCCTTTGCACTAATTATCCAAACATAGACCGGGATAGTAGTAAAGTCCCCCATTATAACTACCCTATCATTTTTGCATCTCTAATTTCCTTGCAAATTTGTTCCTCTACATCCTTCTCACTAGTTGGTGGCCTTTAGACAACACCTAGCAGGGTAACTGCACCTTTTTTGTTCCTTATCTTTAGCCAAATAGATTTAGTCTTCAACCCCCTGGGAAATCTTTTTTTCTCCACCACTGCAATGCTCTCCTTAATCAATACTGCCACTCCTTCCCCTATTTTCCCTTTCCTAAACACCCTGAATCCAGGAATATCTAACACCTAGTTCTGGCCTTCTTTGAGTCAGGTCTCTGTTATAGCCACAGCATATTTCCACATGTCAATCTGCACCTGTACCATGCATTCAGATACGTGCACAATAACCCTGATTTAGACTTTATTACTTTCTCCCTTACTCTGACCTCACCTAGTAACTTGCTATTCCCTACTCCAGTGCTATCTATCTGTCCCAGTATTCCATGCACCTTGGTATTCCTCTCTGATATTTCCTCCTGGTTTGCAAACACCATGTTAGTTTAAACCCTCCCTATAGCACGAGTAAATCGCCCCACAAGGAAATTTGTCCCAGCTCTGTTCAGGTGCAACCAGTCTGGCTGGTACAGGTCCCACCATCCCAGGAATGTAAATCCCTCCCTCCTGTACCATCTTTCCAGCCACATATTCATCTGCACTACTCTATTTCTATACTCACTTGTGCGTGGTATTGGGAGTAATCCAGAGATTACTACTTTTGAGGTCCTGCTTGCTAATTTCTTACCTAGCTCACTAAACTATTTTTACAGAACCACATCAACAACATAGGTAGGTAGAAGGATAACAATGTGGACCACTGCTGCTGGCTGTTCACCCTCTTCCCTCAGGATGCTTTGCAGCCGTTCAGTGACATCCTTGACCCTGGCACCAGGGAGCCAACACGCCCTCCTGGATTCACGTCTGCGGCCACAAAAATGCCCATCTCTTCCCCTGACTATCATATCTCCTATCCCTATTTCACTATTCTTTGTCTCCCCATCTCCCCCCGCCATGCAAATCTTCAAGGTGTCAATCGCACCCCATCCTAAAAACATTTGACAATTGAATGTCTTCTGAAACAAAGAAGGTATGAAGTAGCATGTCCTGGGCCATTGTGTGATCACCATGGGGAAGAGATGAGAATGTCTCCTACCAGGAGGTGAGCAGTGACACAGTTTGACCTTAAAAAAAAAATGGGGCAAAAGAGGGGGTGAGAGAGAGAGACACACACACACACACACACAGAAAAACAACACCTTAGCTTGTGTTCCAGCCAACCCAGAAAGCACATGCCCTACTGCAGAACCCTACATCTACATTATACAGTCTTCAACCAAACCTTCAATCAAAAGAAATCGATGATCTCAGGCCTACACCCAAGAGAATCCAATAGGTTAACCGTGACCTCTCCCCCACTAAAAAGTCACTTTCCTTTTTTTACCTTGTGTGCGCGTGGAAATGCATGAGTGGATGTGGTTGCAACAATTTTGGGATAAGGCATACCGATCAATAAACAGTTGATTTTTTGTTTTTAAGATCTTAAATAGACAGCGACAGATTTTCTTCATCTGAAAAATAAAACACCAAGGGGTTAAAAGTGGAAAGTTGAGCAGTACGAACCACCAACGTCACCAAAGTGTCTGTAACAGTAGTGACACTTTTTTTTGGCAGGGGGCAGGACAGAAAGGATAGACAACTACCAACCAACCCCTTACATCTGATTGAGGAATCGTCAAACATTCCATGGCCCACTCTCCTGGGTGGTTGATGCTAGTCTATTAAAAAAAATCAAAATAAAATAAAAGACAGATTTTAAACTACTTCTGAAAAGTAGAGTTTGCAGTAGATTGTAACTTGCTTTTCAATAAAATGTAAAAATTAGGTAAGATCGTAATTATATTGGTCTTAATGTCAAGTTTCCTGCATTCTACAAAAACTGCAAAAAAGGCAACCACTCAAGCGTTAAGGATATCTGCCCTTATTTACAAACAATTACAGGAAAACTCAGTGTATTAACAACAGTTATATAATTTCATTGGATTTGTACAACCATATTACAGTGTAGGATGTATTAAAACTGAGATACTTTCATTGACGAATATAGGGAGTTGAGAATTTAAAGTAATAAGGTATTCAAGTAAAAGGTAATGCTACAGCCATTCTTACTTAATCAGCATCCTTAGGATGGATGTATATTTAAGTCTTCATCCTTTCTAGGTCAATTCCCAGCACAAAATTAATTTACAAGTACACAAGTGTTTCATTCTAGAACCATTTTACTGATTACAATCAGCATAATTGAGTTTCTCACCATTCCTTTTTCACAACTGTAAGTTTACATAAACTGTTCAAACTTGTAAAGTTCTTCCATTAAAGATTAGTATTTGAAGTTTTCAAAAATTATACAGGAAGTGCCAACTCAGACTAGCCTGAAAGTACTACCCCCCCCTTTGCCTCAAAGTTGAATGTGTTTTTGGTCACTGGCATTATATTGTGACGGGTAAAATTCATTCATCAGTGCAAAAGTTACTTACTCTTCCACAGTGCAGACAATGTTTGCAGTCCATAGATTAGGTACTACATTCTTATCAGCACTTCGGTACAACACCATGTTTGCAGTATACCACTGAGTTGAGTTAAATGTACTCATATGGCACCTAAATATCACCACTGCCAATCTGATCACTTTTTAGCTGTATTACCTGGCTTGATCAACATGTTGCACAATATTGTAGCAGTTTTTTTTAAGCGTCAATTTGCATTGGGTATAGTTTTTTAAAACCATTTTCCTCTATACTGCTCCTCCAATTTGGGAAGAACTTGTGCTAATCTTCATTGCCCCATACAGGATAATTTCACCCTTGAGGGTCTCCAGTGCCCCATTGTAATTTTAAAAATCAAAAACCTTTAAATCACAAACTTATCAGCGTGGATATGTGCTTTCGTGTATATAAGCTGGGGTGGGGGTGTGGTGGAGACAGGGAAGAAATCCAGAGAAAAGTTTAAACACAATCAATGTATTAATTCCCATTTGAAAATGGACATTCTTTAGCAGTTTAAGAACTATATTTAATGTTACTCTGCACCAAGTTTATATCCAATGAAGCAAACATTACTATGTATTTCATTTTGTATCATGTCTGTTGTGCTGTTTGTGTCCATCTGATTTACAACCAATTTATTTAGGATACAAAGCAGAGACTGAGACAGAACTACAGAAATTCAAGGAAGATTAGGAAACCACCCAAAAACTCTTCAGTGCTAAAATAATTTTTAACTCATTACTCTGCACAATTAAAAGGTGAAAGTGCTGTATTCTTAGTACATTAATCGCAACATCTGAAAACAAAGCCAAAATAAGTCGCCAAAACATGTTAGCATCTTCAATTTATAGTGCAACAGGTTCTTCATTCTGCAAGGTAAACTTGATTGAAAGTGGAATTCCGCAAAATGTAACCATTCACATAGCATTTGTTCAGTTGTTTAAATTTAAATTTTCATTAATTAAATTCAAGATAATCTCAAAACTGAAATTATTCACTTTTTTTTTTCTTGTTTTTCCAGTTTTTCTTGTAATCTGTAGTCAACTAGAATAGCATTTCCGGTTTCCTTCGCAGTGCGTCGTGCCACAGCCTTGATACCCAGATTATCAATGTTAAAAGCTGTCACACCAACATTGATGGCAGAGTTCACAGCATTGTCTGTAGCTTTCCCAGCAGCGGTGCCATACCTTTATCAGAAAGAATATATTTTAATCATTTCAAGAAGCAGAGCAGCCAGAAAAACAGCCAGATTGTTGCCAATGTCAACCTGAGGTGCACTTTAAGCAGAATTAAAGTTCCTCAAATTTTAGGGTTCTCCTTCGCTGCAGTCTTTTTCAGGAACTTGGTCACAGCTAAATATTTGAACTAGCATCTCCAGATTACTAGTCCAGTACCACAACGACTATGCTACTGTGCCCCCATTATGTTGCAAGTAAAAAAAAAATGACTGTCAAAAGCTGTCAAAGATATCGAGCTAGCCCAGTTGGCTGCAGAGAAAAAAGTGTTAAGGATTAGGTGTTCAAGTTAAAAATGTTAAATAGGAGGCTGGGAATCTGAAAACGAGAGCTAGAACCAAAAGGGAACATTGCATTGAGGCTTGAGAAGGAGAAAGGGCTCTTCAACAAGCAGACAAATGTTAGTTACTGATTACTAAATTTAGTCACCGAGATTCCAGACACCTAGCTTGTAATTTTGTTAAATCCAATTTAATTTCAAATTTGAGAGAGAGAGAGATACGGATAGGTTTATTCAGATGGAGTGTTTCCTGACAATGCAGAGCGAGCGCCAAAATCAGTGCATCTAAACATTTGCCAGCATGAATCTGCGCGTGGGCGCACCAACGTCACCGCACAAAGACACCAGACTTAATGACATCGGAATGTTGCCTCACCCCTCAATGGCTGCAATCACTGCCTCCATTCTCCCTCAACAGTACCCCGCTTCGGCTGCTCGCTTCTTCCACCCCGCTTCGGCTGCTCGCTTCTTCCACCCCACCCCACCCCCCCAACCCGCTTGCTCCCTGCTTCCCACCCCCTGCCCGGCCGATCACTCCCTGCCGCGCTGCCCAGAGAAGTGCCAGGGAACGAGCCACCGCGGCTGAAGCAAGCAGCCAAGAGGTGACTGGGTGACACGGGGAGGGGGGAGCGGAGAGCCAACGGCTGGGGGGAGCGGAGAGCCAACGGCTGGGGGGAGCGGAGAGCCAACGGCTGGGGGGAGCGGAGAGCCAACGGCTGGGAGTGAGCAGCAAGCAGACAGGTGCAGGATGGAGGCAGTGATCGCAGTCATTGAGGGGATTTGGGTTTAATTAGTTTTTTGTGACAAATTGAGCAGCACCATTTTTATCATAGGCAGCTGCCGGAGACATCGCATACAGTGACGTTTCAGTGGATGAGGCTGCATTTGCGCGTGTGCCAGTACTGCACCACCTAGGGGTTGCATTGTCAGCAAACACAGCCTTATTCAGGCAGGAATTTACAGATCACAAATGAACGATAAAGCACTCACTGTGTATTGTCAAACCAGCAGAAAGTGTGAACTATGGTTTTTGTTTTTAAGAGATACAGCACTGAAACAGGCCCTTCGGCCCACCGAGTCTGTGCCGACCATCAACCACCCATTTATACTAATCCTAAACTAATCCCATATTCCTACCACATCCCCACCTGTCCCTATATTTCCCTGCCACCTACCTATACTAGGGGCAATTTATGATGGCCAATTAACCCATCAACCTGCAAGTCTTTGGCATGTGGGAGGAAACCGGAACACCCGGAGGAAACCCACGCAGACACAGGGTGAACTTGCAAACTCCACACAGGCAGTACCCAGAATTGAACCCGGGTCGCTGGAGCTGTGAGGCTGCGGTGCTAACCACTGCGCCGCCCCAAAACATGCAAAACATGCTTCTGTGGATATGTACGAATTAACACTTGCTTTGAGCCATTTGGAAGATTTGGGTACAGGGTGAACAGACTACCAGGACTTTGGTCCTTAATGTTGCAATAACTTTTAGGAGAGAGTTCCAGACAAATTAAGAATATGGTTACCTGATCTCAAGCAGCTAAATGAAAGTATCATTCATGTGAGTTGGAGATCAGATACCCCACAACAGACCATGGATGGACCACCTGATGAGTCAACTATTTAGCCCATAAGTAGTATAAAATCAGGCCTCACAAAAGGTTGAGGCAAAAGAAATTAGGTATTTTAAACATGAACAAGTGGGCACACAGCTTGTCTTTCAGAAACCCTGCGACACAATCCAGGAGATCAGTCGAGCTCAAAAGTGGTTGGTTATGCACTGCCCACAGATTAAAAAATTTATGTCATCTTACCTTCACCAAATCATAGTGAACAGGGTGAAAAGGATAGATGTTCTTTCGAGATACCACAGCTCTGGTAAAATGAAGGGCAAAGCCACTCACATTGGGGAAAAAGATATACCAGTGGCAGAAGTTCAGCTGAAATATCTCCATTATGCAGGGGTGAGAGAAGTGGGGTCAATTCAGCCACGCCAGTCAAGATTTTGATGGGAACTGCTGTAGATAGTGAAGGGGTTATCAAGTAGGGAAAGAGGTAAGGAATGTAAAGCAAAGCAGACTTATCCAGTCCAGTAAATTGGTCACTGACAGTAACCAAAGGTTAGAGGCTCTGCAATTTCAGCTGGAGAACTCTGAGCACACTCAATACATGCGGAACATTTCCAAGTTGAGGCACTAATAATTTCAGGCATTTGACTGTTCAAGGGGACATTCCAAAGTAGAGTGAAGGAGGTTCAGCTAGACAACCACCCTAAAGGTTTAAGGAAAGCTAAGAAAGCTCGCATCTTAATTTAAAAAGCATTTTATCCAGGAATGTGTTTCCAATCACAAGGAGTGACCAATATGCTAGGAAGCTGTTCTGCACCACAGCTCATTCAGAATGGGATACTCTTATGTTTCTTGCCTGTTCAGGGAAAAATGCAGATCAAGTGATACGCCGCCTGGCTGGGAGCAGAGCAACCTTTTTCGGCATGGCTACATCAAACTTGGGATTATCCTGGCCTGTAAAACTCAGTATCACACAGTCAGTATGAGCTGAGCTATAATGAAAGAACTTTGTGATAGTGAGATTTTTTCAAAACGATGTATGGCAATAGTGGGCAAATAACAATAGAAGGCATTAGAGAGGGGGAGGAGAAGTAGTGAGTGCATCTCCACAGGTCCCTGAAGGTGGCCGGACAGGTGGATAGAGTGAAGAAGGCTTTTTTTTTATTGGCTAAGGTATAGAATTCAAAAGCAGGGATGTAATGCTGGAACTGTATAAAACGCTGGTTAGGCCACAGTTGGAGTAATGCATACATTTCTGGTCACCGCATTACAGAAAAGACATATTGCTCTAGAGAGAGTAGAGAGGAGATTTACAAGAATGTTGCCAGGGCTCGAAAGTTGCAGCTATAAAAGGAAAGATTGCATAGGCTAGGGTTGTTTTCCTTAGAACAGAGGAGGCCGAGGGGTGATTTAATAGGGGTCTACAAAATTATGAGGTGCCTAGATAGAGTAAACAGGAACGACCTGTTTCCCCTAGCGAAGAGGTCAATTACCAGGGGACACAGATTTAAGGTGATTGCGAGAAGGATTAGAGGGGACATGAGGAAAATCTTTTTCATCCAGAGGGTGGTGGGTGTATGGAATTCACTGCAAGGAACAGTGGTGCAGGCAGAAACCCTCAATTCTTTTTAAAAGGTACCTGGACATGCACCTGAAGTACTGTAACCAGCAAGGCTATGGACCAGGTGCTGGAAGGTGGGATTAGATTGGGCGGATAGTTTTTTTTTCGGCCGGCACAGACACAACAAGCTGAATGGCCTCCTTCTGTGCCATAATTTTTCTATGGTTCTATGATTCCTCCTCCTCCAAATTTTTAAGTAACAGTGTTGGAGTACAATGTTACCAATGATGAGAAAAGGACCAAAATGGCAGAAATACTCCAAACACACATATTTATACTGTTGGCAGCAGAAACAAAGTCAATGGAAAACTGGAACTCTGTTCATTATTAAGTGAGACACAAATTATATTAGCTCACCTACAAACGGGTGGACTGATTTCCTACAGAATATAGGGTCAGAGGAAAAATATTGAAGAAAATAACATAAGCAGTCAGCAATAAATAGCCTAAAATGATTCACAAAAAACTGATCTTAATGCATTGTTCCAGAAAGAGAAAGCTAAGCAATTAATTTCAAATTAATTCTGCTACTTGAACCAATTTAGTTTATTTTTGAAGTGCAAGTCATGTTTCTGTATCTGCAAGTGTAGTGTCAGATATGAACAAAATATATACTGCTTTTATAAACAGAATTTCTAATGAATTCTGCTTTAAATAAAAAGCTACTTACTTATGTTTCACAGTATGGACAGTCTCTGCTGCAACACTCTTGGCTATGCACTTTGCTGCACACTCTAAACCATTCCAGACAGTTGCAAATCCTGTAAATTCAAATCAACCAGTTGCAACTTGCATTAATTATTCACCTATAAGATCACCCAATGATTTGACCCAGTCCTCAACTTGCAATTAATTTTGTTTGACACAGAGAATAGCTACCAATGGTGGACTAAGACGAAGAGAAAATGAGGAACAGACCAATGTCAGAGGAAGGTGTGAGTAGGAATTTTGGGCTGCTGGAGGTCACTAATGTGGGATGGAGCAAAGTATCAGACACTTGAAGGCAAGGACAAGGATCTTGAAGTTGATTCATTGGGATAAGGGAGTTAGTGAAGCCTGGCGAGGACCTTGGAAATGCAGAGCTTTCAATGAGCATGAAACCCTTAAGTAGCATTCTGAACAAGTTGCAGTTCGTAGAGATTAAAGTGGGGAGCCCAGTTAGAGAAACAGAACGTCAAGGCAATAATATGCAAGGATTACAATCTTGGTGGCAATAGGTGAATGAGGAAACACTTCTTCATGCAAAGGGTAGAAGTAGTGTGGAAGACCTCACAGAGAAAAGCAATAGATACTAGCTCGATGAACAATTTTAAATTTGAGATCAGAAAAGTTTTGCTAGACAAGGGTATTAAGGAATATGGAGCCAAGGCAGGCAAATGGAGTTAGGATACAGATCAGCCATGACCTCACTGAATGATGTAACAGGTTCGAGAGGTTGACTGGCCTACTACTCCTGTTCTTATGTTATCATGTGGTGGGGGGGGGCAGGGGAAGATAGCGGGGTCTGTTTCCATACAAATTACATTTATCCACATTGAATTGCATTGCCATCTACTGGTCCAGTTATCCAAGAGATCTAAATCCTTCTAAAACTGGTTGGACCGTTCCTTATTATTTGTCCTGCTTAAGTATCAAGGAGACCTGAAATGGAATACTGGCTGCAGTTCTGATCAACAGATTGTATGGTTCACTCAAGCATACAGGCAAAAAAAGATTCTAGGTACAAGGAAACATTAAGGGATTTCAGCTCGTCTTTCGAAAAGGAGATGGCAAGATGTTCTGTGATTAATATCTTTGAATTCGACACAGTCAAATCAAGATAAGCTGTACAAATCCCAGAGACAGAAGTTAAACATTAGGATGTTAAGAGTAATAAGGCAAGTCAGATGAAGCATTTTCACCTAGAGGACAACAAAGCTATAGACCAGGAAAGGTCATTGACATGAACAATCTAGATAAATTTAGACAATTTGATGCATTTCAGGAAGGGGAAAGGGATACAATGAGAAGGCAAGTAAGTTTGGTTCATCAATAAAAAAGGGAGCAGCCGTGATGGATCTAATGGCCTTTTACTGCTCAAAAATGCTATATTCAGTTAATAAATTATTCACTAGCCCAAATAATGTACTTCCTGAACTGTTGTATAAATGCCATCAGTAATCCTTTTTGATTATTTCTGTAAGTTTAACAAAGTTATGAATTTAATGAGACATTAAATTATACATTTGTAACTACTTAGAGAAGTTGATAAAAACAAAAATATATTAACATGTACCTTGAACTCCACTTGCTGCCACCACTAGGGCTCCATCTAGACTGGCTTTTGAATTATTATCTTTCTTTATGGATTCAGGAATCAGTTTACTTCCATGTTTCTTTACATGTGGTGCAAGCTCTTTTCCAATAGTACTAGCAACAGCACAAAGTCCATCAACTGAATTTTAAAAAAAAATAAGCTTAACTTTATAGTTCAGACAAATGCAACCACTCAATAAATTTGCATTAAGGGGCTTCACACTAAATTACATAAAGATAAAACTCGCTGATTTAAAAAAATGAACATACAAGCTTTCAGGATCAAATACAAAGGACCAAACCCAAGTAGAAGCTGTAATCATCTCTTTCCCCATTTGTCATGATATTACTTTTGTGGGGTTGATGCTATAAGATGATTCTCCTTTTGTTAGCCAGAGCTCCATTACAACTTTAGGAAAACTTGTATTTTGCTTTGGTGGTTCTTGCCATTTACAGCAAACCTGCAGTTGGCACACTCCTGACTTATTTATCTACCCTGAAACTCTGCCTTTTGTCCCTGCTTTAGCTTACAACAGACCAGCAGCTCAAAAGGCAGCATAAATTGTACTCTTTATATAACACCACCACTTTCACTCCCCAGCCCTCCACATTCTTGCAATCAGTTTGCATAATTCAGTGCAGCCTGCTTGCAGATACAATTGGTGCTACAGTATATTGGCAACTGCAGAATTTTAATCAATCCTGCAACAAACTATGGCAAGAAGAAATTTTCATTAAATTAGAACTAATTAGTACAACCCAGCTTTTTATAACAGATTGGATTTCTACCACCTTGTGCATAGAGAGGAAATGACTGACAATAGGCTATATTGAAGGAATATTCATAGGTTCACTGGGCAACATGTTGCGCAGTGGTCCAGTTTGTCTGCAAAGCCAGTATGTCAGCCAAAACCAGTGGGTTAGTTCTCCCAGTTTCCTGGCCAATATTCTTCCCTTAGTTACCACCCAAAAAAGGAAAGTGTTCAGCTGGTTATTTCTCTCATTTCCTGTAAATGCACAAATTGACTGCTGAGCGTGCTTACATAACAGCAACTCACTTCAAAAATACATTGGCTGTGAAGCACTTTATCCTGGATGATGATGCACCATATAAATACAAGTCATTTTCTTTTGAGTCACCAGTGGCAGACCCTAGAATTGAGATTCAGTACTGTTCTCCACCTTCATAACTTTCATCAAAACCTACCTCCTTAATTTGGTTGTCTCCCCAAACTCCTATGCTAATGCTGCTTTGTCCACATGTTCTCAAATTCAACTCCTACAGTAAGAATTTTTATTCCATGTACCATCTAACCCTCATGACAGACACAGTATCAGTATCAACCAAGTTAAATATTTTTACCCAACTGTTGTATTGGCATAAATAAATTAGGCTAGTGTATGTTTAATGTACCAAGAAAATTGTAGCTAAACTGGTTACATGAACAAGGCAGTTGTCTAGAAGAAAAATAGTTTGCATACTCTGCAAACAGGCGTGTCATTTTTGACGTCCACCTTTAATTATTTGTTTACTAATTTCAGTAAAATTACTACAATGTTAAACCTTAGCAACTTGCATTGCAAGTTAACCAAGAGCATGTACAAAGAGCAGGAATCCTTTAAAGGTGATCAAAAAAAACTTGCAAATGTCAACATCTACTCCAACAGGTTTGCAGTTTCATAATATTTACTTCTGAAAGGAATTTCTCAATAAGGAAATTGGTTGTGAGCTTACCCAAGAACTGGCTGACTTTTACAGCCCCTCCCGTTGCTTGTCTTGCAGCACGGAGTCCCTTTGCCACTGTTGGACTGATTGTTGCAGGCTTATCTTCGGGCTGAATATGCGTTCTTAGTTTAGAGGCTCCCATCTGGATTGCCTTACCAGTGTATTCAGCTCCTTTAACCAAACCCCAGCTCAACCAAGAGGCCCCTGTAAAATTATTTTAAGTAGTTTTATAAAAAACTAGATTTCCCAAGGCATTGCTCATGAATGATTCAGAATACGCTTAACATGTGACAAGTGATTGTGATGCTTACAGAAAGTGGACAATGCAACATCCTTCATCTGACAATGCTCTATATATAAATATGAAATACAAAAGCAGTATCCAAACATTTCTAGTCTGATTCTGAGGATCTACACATCAAACCAGCTGGAACCACAAGAGTGCCAAATTCTTTGACATTTGGCTGGCAAATTAAACCCAAGAAGTTAATGTCAGAAGAATCAAATAGCAACTGAATGAATGTGAACACTTTCAAAAAATGAATGGCGAATTATTTCAAAAGTCATGGCTACTCAAGTATTAATTCCACGAATACCTTACACAGCCAGCCCAGAAAAATTAAGACAAATTTGAACAACTGATGCAGGGAAATTATGGTTACCAGAAGGGCTTGAATTCTAGGATCACTGACATTAAATGGCTGTACATTTTTATGAAGAATTTGTGCATTACAATAAAAGCAATACACCTTTCCATCTTGAAGGCATCAACATACTACAGCTTATAATTAGGCAGCTGTGCGTGTATTTAGGCAGGCTTGCATCTAGCAGAAGTCATGCACCTCAACAGTGTTATAGATCCATAGAGGGGGAAGATGACTAGTTCAAATAACATCCGTTAGATTAACTATACTGATTTGCTCAACTATTGCAGAAAATTAAAAACAAAATGAGATGGACTAAACATGAGTGAGATTGTTAATTTACAGCATTGCATCAATGTTACTGATCATGTCAAATGGAGTGTATTTACTACAGAATGATGTTTGCAGCTTCATCTGGAAGATGTCATCAGGTGCTTGTGGGTTTTCACATATCATGATAAATCAAAACTGCAATAACTAATTTCTTTATGCCATTTTCAGCTATTTTCTTTCACTCATACCAGCAGTTAAAATATTTATATCATACAAAGAAATAAAAATAAAAATCAGTAAAATTGCTAATTTCATGTTATAATTGCCTACAAGATATTTCTCCCGAATACATCTGCTCTTCAGACATGGACTCAATTTAAAAAAAATTATTTTGGCCTTGGATGCCGGATTATTTCCAGCAGCTGTAGACAAATTGTGAGGGGACAGAAGTCTGGGAGTTAGTTTTCACCACCTCAATATCCAGATTACACATTTTAACCCATGTAAAGTAGTAAAAAGGACCATACAGTTAGCAAGATCCTATTAACAAGTTCCATTTATGAGAGAAGAGATACATTATAGGAACTGTATTTTTCACTTTGCTCCTGTGGAATACCCAGAGTGTACTTTGACAGCCAGATAAAATACTTATTAACCAAAGCATGAGCGACAGAAAAAAGTCAAAAATAAAATATGCAATACTGAAAAGTTGCACAAGTCTAATAAAAAAATTGTGCGCCAATAATATATAGTTTGGGGCAAGATTTCTTTTACATGTAATTGAGGGGCCAATTAAAAGGCACTTGCTTTGATGCTGAAGTCAAAACCAATTCAACTTAAATAGCTAGGCCAAGACCATGACATAACAATCTGTTCATGGTGGTCATTGTAGACTATAAAGGGAAAGTCCTTGGTATGGTAAAATAACTACAAATCCATTGAGAGATTTAAGTGAGGTGGTGGGGAACGAAAAGAGAATCATATAAGCGAGAGAGCGTGAGCGAGCATGGAGATTAACTTTCACTTTTAGCAAATAGTGCAATTCCATTACGGGGCAGAAAACAAAAACAATGCAAAAGAATGTAAATAACTTGTTTGTTTGCCATTAAAGAACAACTTCACTTATACCTTAAATTCTACACAGTGATCTGTAAATATTATAGCTATACCCAAGGCCCAAAATTTTCAAGAACAGCAAGATGTAGTACTTTCATCGGAGTTAGTTTTCACCACTTCAATATCCAGATTACATATTTTAACCCACGTAAAAAGTAGAAAAAAGCACCATACAGTTAACAAGATCCTGTTAACAAGTTCTGTGTATGAGAGAAGAGATACATTACAGGAACTGTATTGATGGGTGTTACTTCAGAAATCACATTCCAGGTCCAGGACCATACATGTTCAGTGCTTCAGACAGTCTACTAATACATTAACTTCACCATCAGGAATGAATTTATGTCTAAGAGTTCATTAACTGCTTACCTGTTAGAATTCCACGGGCCATTTTTTCACTCCACTCTGGTAGAACATTCTCTTGCTCACTAGGTTGTGGTTCATGGTGAATCAGCACAGTCTGGCTCAAATTAAGTTCACCAGCTGAAGCTTCTGGATCCTAAGAAATAAATAATTAGTAAAATGCAAAAAGTCTTGTGGCACAAGATGAACTGCTTGCTAGTAGACTCTTGTTAAAACTGCCATTCAATTCCTTTGATTTCTTTCAGGATTATACAGTTCTGTCCAAAAGCATGATATGTCAGAGATTCCAGTCATCCAGAAGTTAATGCATCTGAAAGATTCAGGAATCTACCCCCTTTGTCATAGACCTTCCTTTTTTATTGATACCAAAAGTCCTTAGCAGAGTTAGATTGTTTAAACTGTTTTGATGTGTTCATTGTAAAATAATCCACATTCATCACAAGTAGTTGGAAATGCATGAGTGGGGATTGCGGATGCTCAGTCTTTAAGGTAGCTTCTTCAGCTATTCACGTTAACTGCATCAAATTTTATTTGATCACTTCAGACTTTTGCCATAATGTTTAGACCCAGTGCGTATGCTTATTCTTAAAGGCTGAACTACCAGTCTGTATCACAAATTTAGGTCTGTTGTAAAGTTTGAGAGGCATCAGTTGCTCCCATAAGCAATCTGGATTTAAGAGAGTTGACCCACACTGCCCTATATCTAATTGTACAATAGAATAACCCAGGAATGTAACAATTATCACCCTATGATCTGGACTGAATATTACTGTCTTTTGCAATTAATGCAAATAAAACCTATGTGCACACACACACATACAGCTGCATTCATTTCTTTTTCCCGGTCTGGAATATCTGCCTCTTGTGTTGACACCTCCCTTGACTTTGAAATTCATGCAGAATTGATTTCCTCACATTGATCTACCACAATGCAAACTATTTACACCTGCTACAGATTCAGCACAACTGCCAAATTAGTCAAGTCTGCTGAGACTTGGTCCAATAAAGGTTTCAAACAAATTTATTCAAATATCATCTTGATGCAAACCCCTGTCAAAATAAAAGGAGCCTGCTCTTAAGATGCTCATCACTGATTCCCTATCCACCCCCCCCCCCCCCCCCCATCACCTGTTTGGTCATCTACATTTCCTTTCCATTCACATTTTCTCCCAGTTTCCAATCACTTGCTTCAAAAAAACCTTCTATTTCACTTTCGCATGTGTACCAGTACTACTTGATCGACAGATCAGCAAACAATAATCTCACCTATTTTTTAAAAATTCATTCATGGGATGTGGGCATCACTGGCTACGCTAGCATTTATTGCCCATCCCTAATTGCCCTTGAAGGTGGTGGTGGTGGTGATGGTGAGCTGCCTTCTTGAACCGCTGCATGTGAGATAGGTACACCCACAGTGCTGTCAGGAAGGGAGTTCCAGGATTTTGACCTAGCGACAGTGAAGGAACGGCGATATAGTTAAAGTCAGGATGGTGTGTGACTTGGACAGGAACTTGCAGGTGGTGATGCTCCCATGCATCTGCTGCTCTTGTCCTTCGAGGCGGTAGAGATCGTGGGTTTGGAAGGTGCTGTCTAAGGAGCCTTGGTGCATTGCCGCAGTGCGTCTTGTTGATGGTACACACTGCTGCCACTGTGTGTTGGTGGTGGAGGGAGTGAATGTTTGTAGATGGTGTACCAATCACGCAGGCTGCTTTGTCCTGGATGGTGTCGAGCTTCCTGAGTGTTGTTGGAGCTGCACCCATCCAGGCAAGTGGAGAGTATTCCATCACACTCCTGACTTGTGCCTTGTAGATGGTGGACAGGCTTTAGGGAGTCAGGAGGTGAGTTACTCGCTGCAGGTATCCTAGCCTCTGATCTGCTCTTGTAGCCACTGTATTTATATGGCTACTCCAGTTCAGTTTTGGTCAATGGCAGCCCCTAAGATGTTGATAGTGGGGGATTCAGCGATGGTAATGCCATTGAATGTCAAGGGGAGATGGTTAAGATTCTCTCTTGTTGGAGATGGTCATTGCCCAGCACTTGTGTGGCACAAATGTTACTTGCCACTTATCAGCCCAAGCCTGGATATTGTCCAGGTCTTGCTGCATTTCTACATGGACTGCTTCAGTATTTGAGTCATCGCAAATGGTGCTGAACATTGTGCTATCAGCGAACATCCCCACTTCTGACATTATGATAGAAGGAAGGTCATTGATGAAGCAGCTGAAGATGGTTGAGCCTGGACACTACCCTGAGGAACTCCTGCACTGATGTCCTGGAGCTCAGATGATTGACCTCCAACAACCACAGCCATCTTCCTCTGTGCTAGAGGTGACTCCAACCAGGAGAGTTTTTCCCCTGATTCCCATTGACTCCAATTTTGCTAGGGCTCCTTGATGCCATACTCGGTCAAATGCTGCCTTGATGTCAAGGGCAGTCACTCTCACCTCACCTCGAGTTCAGCTCTTTTGTCCACGTTTGAACCAAGGCTGTAATGAGGTCAGGAGCTGAGTGGCCCTGGCGGAACCCAAACTGAGCATCACTGAGCAGGTTATTGCTAAGCAAGTGCTGCTTGATGGCACTGTTGATGACACCTTCCATCACTTTACCGATGATTGAGAGTAGACTGATGGGGCGGTAATTGGCCGGGTTGGACTTGTCCTGCTTTTTGTGTACAGGACATACCTGGGCAATCTTCCACATTGCCGGGTAGATGCCAGTGTCATAGCTATACTGGAACAGCTTGGCTAGGGATGCGGCAAGTTCTGGAGCACAGGTCTTCAGTACTATTGCCGGAATGTTGCCAGGGCCCATAACCTTTGCAGTATCCAATGCCTTCAGTCGTTTCTTGATATCACGCGGAGTGAATCGAATTGGCTGAAGTCTGGCATCTGTAACGCTGGAGACTTCAGGAGGAGGCCGAGATGGATCATCAACTCGGCACTTCTGGCTGAAGATTGTTGCAAATGCTTCTGCCTTATCTTTCGCACTGATGTGCTGGGCTCCCCCATCATTGAGGATGGGGATATTTGTGGAGCCACCTCCTCCTGTTAGTTGTTTAATTGTCCACTACCATTCACGACTGGATGTGGCAGGACTGCAGAGCTTAGATCTGATCCGTTGGTTATGGGATCGCTTAGCTCTGTATCTTGCATGCTGCTTATGCAGTTTGGCATGCAAGTAGTCCTGGGCTGTAGCTTCACCAGGTTGACGCCTCATTTTGAGGTATGCCTGCTGCTGCTCCTGGCATGTTCGAAATCCATCCCATTTAGCACGGTGATAGTGCCACACAACACTTTGGACGGTATCCACAATGTGAAGGCGGGACGCCGTCTCCACAAGGACTGTGCGGTGGTCACTCCTACCAATACAGTCATGGACAGAAGCATCTGCGGCAGGCAGATTGGTGAGGACAAGGTCAAGTATTTTTTTCCCTCGTGTTGGTTCCCCCATCACCTGCCGCAGACCCAGTCTAGCAACTATGTCCTTTAGTACTCAGCCAGCTCGGTCAGTAGTGGTGCTACCGAGCCACTCTTGGTGATGGACATTGAAGTCCCCCACCCAGAGTACATTTTGTGCCCTTGCCACCCTCAGTGCTTCCTCCAAATGGTGTTCAACATGGAGGAGTACTGACTCATCAGCTGAGGGAGGGCGGTAGGTGGTAATCAGTAGGTTACCGTGCCCATGTTTGACCTGATGCCATGAGACGTCATGGGGTCCAGAGTCGCTGTTGAAGACTCCCAGGGCAACTCCCTCCCTACTGTATCCCACTGTCCCGCCACCTCTGGTGGGACGGAACATACCCAGGGATAGTGATTGCATTGTCTGGGACATTGTCTGTATGGTATGGTTCCGTGAGTATGACTATGTCAGGCTGTTGCTTGACTAGTCTGTGAGATAGCTCTCCCAACTTTGGCACAAGCCCCCAGATGTTAGTAAGGACTTTGCAAGGTCGACAAGGCTGGGTTTGCCGTTGTCGTTTCCGGTGCCTAGGTCAATACCGGGTGGTCCGTCCGATTTCATTCCTTTTTATTGACTTCGTAGCGGTTAGGTACAACTGTGTGGCTTGCTGGACCATTTCAGAGGTCATGTGGTGGGATTCGAACCCATGTCTCCAGATCAATACCCTGTGTCGCTGGGTTACTGGCCCAGTGATAATACCACTACGCCACCGCCTCCCCAAGTATTTTAGCAAAATGAAAAGACTTCCATTTATCGAGCACCTTTCACGACCACCAGATATTTCAAAACACTTTGCAGCCAATGAAGTACTTCCTGAAGTGTAGGCACTTTTGTAATGCAGGAAGTGCGGCAGCCAGTATGCACACAGCAAACTCCCACAAAATAGAAATGTGATAATCACCAGATAATCTGGATTTGTGATGTTGACTGAGGAATAAATAATGGTCAGGCCACCAGGGAAAACTCCCTTGCTCTCCTTCAAAATAGTCACCTGAGCAGGCAGATGGGGACTTGGTTCAACAGCTCATCCGAAAGATGGTACCTCCAAAAGTGCAGTGCTCCCTCAGTACTGCACTGGAGTATCAGCCTTGATTTTTGTGCTCAAGCCCTAAAGTGGGACTTGAACCAGGAATCTTGTGACTTAGAAGCAAGAGTGCTATCAACTGAACCCAGCTGACATTTCACAAGCAGAAACTTCAAAGCAAAAATTATGTAAATAATAGCCATAAAGTTCAACTATCTTCTGTTTATTACTACCATGCTACAGAATAAACTTTGCTGTAAAACCATATGGCTTTGTCTGCACACTAATTTAGTAGTTTAATAATTTTGCACTATTCACATAAATCACCAATGAACTTCCTAGATGAAGTAGGTTAGAAAAATGACCATAAATGAGACAATCTGAACAGCTCCTTCATGAAAACATCAAGCTTGCAAAAATATTGGGTTTGCAAAACTTTTCAGGCTTTACAATACATTTCCATACCTTTTTAAGAATTCTTCTCAAATCTTCAAATTTGCCTGTGCTCTGCAAATACATCATGATTCATGTATAGTAATTTGTTCATGTCTTATTTAAACTAGATTCTTAAAATTAATAGTTTTTTGAATAAGGGAACCAAACTTGAATGGGTGAAATGAATTAGCATTTTTTTTTAGGATTATCTTGTTCATGTGCAGAACAGTGCACCCACTTACTTATGGTCCCTCCTTTTGTGCAATATGCAAACTATCCAACTCTCTTTTAAAAAAAAATTATCTTCTGCATTCACTTTTAAGTTCTAATGTTGGAGCCAAAATGAATGGTCTATTAGTTAAAATTACAAGAGAATGTCTTATTTAATTTTCCCTCCATTTCTGCTCTTCCCTTCTGAAGATATTGAGTCTTCAGTGAAGGCCACTGATGAGACACATCTTCCGATGTCCAACTCAAATAACCATTTCTTCACACATGCCATTCTAGACACCAAGTGCTGCCAAGTATTCACAGCCAAACCTAGTCCTATCCTCACCTCACATCCAACTCAAGCATTTTTGCAGAGATTACTGGATAGCAACCAGGAATAGAAACTTTTTCTAATTGTACCAATTGCACAGACTGGAGATTAACCCTGGGAATTTTCTAATCTATATGGCCACGTTACTCCCTGCCCTAAGCAACTGATTATTGAAGAGTCCTTTATACTCATGATATTTTTCATCCATTTTATTTGCTTAGCAATAGCAACACACATCTTCCCACCTTCTTTTCCCCCACCCCAACTCCCAAATCAGATGACAATGTTAAATTGGTTATGGTACGCAGGTAAATGACAATTTTAAGCATTCCCCAAATTCTGGCATTCTTGTTTAAAATGTAACTGAATTACAGTGGATTTTAAATTAAATGTTTGAAAATTTACATCGCATTTCTTGTGCAATTTCAGTCAAATCTGCGAGTCCCAGAATCTTACCTGGACCTTTAAATAAGTCATTTGTTTTAGCAAGTCTTCAAAGTGTGCTCTGTCGGATGCTGGCAGCTCAGAGGATAGCACTACTCCAACATAAACACCAGGATCTTGTGACATTACATCAGGAAACATGTAGACTCCATTGTTACACTGCAGCACAGGAGACTGGCTAGGTATAAGCGGGTACAGCCAATCACAAACCTGGACAATAAATTGTAAATTAGGTTACTAAAAGTTACTAACCAGCGTGCCAATTGTTAAACTCCAGCTATTATAAGCTAACAACTAACTTATCATAAACTAACATTCAGCTTTATTAGTACCCTTCTTTGTAGCATGGTAAAGTGGAAAACCTTAGGAAATAGGGCATAGTATAGACAAGATAGCAAGGGAGAGGGATTCGGGGAGATTATGTCAAGTTTTAAAATGCTTCCTTGCAGTACAAGGATGAGACCTTGAGAGCAGACAGTGAGAGCAGCTTCTGTGTAGATGTGCCTTGTAATGAGATAAGGAACCTCAAAATGTAAAAGCATTGAGATAAAGTAGTCAACACAAAGGGGTACTACTTGCGCAAATCAGACAGGTTAGAAACCATCACAAACTGATCCTTGATTGGTTAAGAAAGGCATCCTTTAATGCAAGACTGATTGAGAGAGGGGAGGGTCAACTGGAAAGCTGCCAGGATAAAAGCCCTGTCTTTGACAATGGATGGCAGAGACTTTTCGAACAAGAAACCAGAAAGCGAGAGAGACAAGGAAAGCACAAAGATGAAAAGCTGCAAGAGAAAGAGTTGTGCGCTCTGCCGTCTAGTCTCTAATATGGGTAGTATCTGCGTGAGTGTTAATTACTGCCGGAGTTTGAGACTTTGGTTTATCTGTAAACTTAAACTTGTCCTTACCTTTATCTCAATAAAGTCAATTCATAACAAGCTTTGTGCTACCAAGTCTGTTCCCACCTTTGAAGGGGGTATAAAACACCCCCATCTGTATTACAAAATACAGTACAGAAAATTTCAAATTTGCTCCTTTATGTCTATATAAAACTGTGGCCTTTGAATGATAAAACAACAACATTCCAACATTCCCTCAATGTGTCCCTACATTGCAACTTGTTCATGAAAGTCCCAATTACACCAGATTAATTAAAAATCAACTATTCGAGATCTAATGTCACCCAACAAGACTTACATTTATATAGTGCCTTTCATGACTCAAGGACATCCCAACGCACTTTACAGCCAGTTTTTGAAGTGTGGCTAACTGTTTGTGCATACTGTTACGAAAGTAATTCAATTTTTTAATTAACTTTTGAGGACTTGAGTTTTATTTGGGAAAACTGAGAAGGATTCCATGGATTTTTTTCCACTGGGGTCGCTGAAACAACCGAGAGGCCTTATTCGCAAACGACATGTACTAGAAGTCACTTGTCTTCAGATAAATACACAGCAGGGGTTTTTTTTGCCTGGGGGAGATATTTACAGAGAAGCGACAGGTCAAGATTTATAGGGGTCAAGAGGCTTGACTCCAGATATTGTTTTGGTTTCACTTTCGCTTGGGACAAGCAGTTGGGGTATGGACAGTGTTGAGTTGGAGTTTTAAAAACCAGCCATCTCTTTGAAAAGCTCTTAGAAGCTGTGTAAGAAATAGAGAAATTGATGCTACATTCATCCTGAAAGACCTGCTTGAAATCCCAGTTGCCGCATTTCTCCTGAGACGCTGGAAAAAACTGCTGGATAAATCCTCGACGCCGCCTGAACAAATTGCGCTGGAGAAAGATTCCAGTGACAGTTGTCTACACACATTTGGGATGCCAAACTAAAAAAATGGACAACTGATATCTTTCCATTGCTTTTTTTTTTCTTCAGGAATTAGCAAGTATTTGGCCAAAGTATTCTTTTTTGCCTTTTTTTTTGTAACAGAGCTCTGAAAAGAAAATCTCTATTTTCTGGTTAACTGGTGCGTTTGTGCGGCAAAGGTAAAAGGGAACTTTCATATTTTAATGTGTGTTAATGCTTAGCTTCGTTACTGGTTATGTCTTGTTTTATAATAAACTGATAATTTTGTTGTATATTAAAGAAACCTGGTTGGTGTATTTTATTCAGGGATAAAAATAGAATCTATGATAGACTGCATCGGTAACTGGGTAAACATTTAAAAATGTATGTTGTGACCTGTGGAGAAGTGGAACTAGAAAAAATAGTGCACTCCTCCCACCTTGGTCATAACAATACCAAGCTCCCAAAAACAATGAAATAAATGATTATCATTTGTTTCAGGCATTGGTTGAGGGACAAATGTTGATCAGGACATTAGAAGAGCTCCCCTGCTCGCCTTCGAATAACACCATGGGATCTTATAAATCCACCCAAGGCGGCATATGGGGCCTCAATTTAATGTCTCATCTGAAAGATGGTACTTCTGACAGTGCAACACTCCCTCAGTACCAGCACCAGCCTAGATCATATGCTCAAATCTTTGGAGTGGGGCTTTAATCCACAACCTTCTCACTCAGACAGTTAAACCTTGTCATGAAGATGCATTTGTACAGTAGAAAAAAAATGAATTTATATTGCACCTTTGAGGTTGCAAATTGTCACACAGTACTGCACAAAGAGCAAGGTAAGAAAAGTGGGGTCCGGACAAAGCAAAGGAAAATGACCAAAGAGGAAGGTTTTGAAGGTAAGGAGAGATGTCGCAAGGCATTTAGAAAAGCAACTACAGCATGCAGAGAGAAAGGTGGCTAAAGGCTCTGCCACTAATGGCAGGTTTGGGCGGAGACTGAGCGAGAACAAAAGAGAGATTCGCAGTAGGACTGAAAACATAAAAGCAACAGTGTGCAAGCTGGGACATAGGGCTGGATGAGATTGCATAGGTAAGGGTGCACAAAACAATGGTGGAAAGACGACCATGGTGGAATTTGTAAGTGGGAACCAGAATTTTGAAATCAATACACAGAGAGAGGAAACTCCTGGAGGTCAGTAAGGAGGGGGGGGGGGGGAAATGTGACTCCCCTGGGAAACAGTATGGGATTCAGTGAAGGCAGCATTGTTGTGGATGAACCAGAGCTTCTGTACAGTGGAACTTGGGATATTGGCAAGGAGAGTGTTGGGAGACATTGTGCTTGTAGATAATACATGACTGAGGTGCTAAACAGCAGTTGGTGGGATGTAGGGATTGTGACCAATGTTAGTCATGAAAGACTGGACGTGGATTTTAAAGTTCAGAACAGGGTTGAAACTGAGGACCTTTAGTTTTAGTCCCAGCAAGCAGAGGCTAAGGTATGGCGTTTCTACCAGGGGTCCATGTTGACAATGCTGAGAAGAAGAAAGTCCCGACTCATCCATTATTTATTAGACAGGCAGCCAAACAAGACATTGATAGACATGGAGTTGAGGATCACAGTAAAAAATGAAAGCATATATCTGGAAGCTGACCTCAAACTAATAATTTCACTAAGGCAACACAGAGATGAGGATTAGGAGGGGAGAGGCAGGGAAAAGAAAGGGACCTTGAGGCATACCACAGATACTCATACATATCAGGATGAGAAGACAGTGCAGAGATGTATTGAGCACAATAAGACAGGCAGGATTGGAACCACAAGACAGAGCGGTGCCAACAGAGGAGAGGTACGAGAGAAGAGTAGAGTGTTTCACATTGTTGGAGTTCCTGGAAAGAACGCATGATAGTATAACACATTGTAGTCAGAAAGTCTAGTTAGTGATTCTGACCAAAGATTAGGATGAATGGGTTTAAGAGTGTACGTAGGAGGACAAGAGGTGGAGAGGAATAGTTTGTGCTTTACCTTGCCCTACAAGATAATCCAAGAGCGAGTGGGGGGGGGAAAATTTGCTATGGTAAAAGAGCAGACGATATTACTGGAGGTCGTCGCAACAAAAGCAAAGCACTGTCCATGGTATATTTTTCCTTACTCTATATAGTTTTAGATTTTTAATATATTACACACAAAACTCATTAAAAAGTAAATGTATTGGCTTGAGACAAGATTCTCCATTAAGCTTTTGAAAGGACACACAATTCTTAAGTTTGTAATTAAATTGTCAGTGGCCCACTTGTGATTACTAAATGAACAAGCAGTATCTGCTGTAGACTGTAAGCTCAAAATCTCCTTGGATTGTTTTGATTATTACTGTATTTGCACTAACTCTCATTGAAGCAGACTGCTTTTGGATCGATGTAGGTTTGTGTAGTTGTGTTTAATGGTGGATGTGGAGACAAAGACCAACTCCACAGAAATCCTGTATCCTGTTGACCTAATAAATCAGATTATATTCTCTGAACACAAAAGTCCGAGTGTATCAGGCCTGTGTCCTCAGTACCTTGCTCTATGGCAGCGAGGCCTGGACAACGTATGCCAGCCAAGAGCAACGTCTCAATTCATTCCATCTTCGCTGCCTCCGGAGAATACTTGGCATCAGGTGGCAGGACCATATCTCCAACACAGAAGTCCTTGAAGCGGCTAACATCCCCAGCTTGTACACACTACTGAGTCAGCGGCGCTCGAGATGGCTTGGCCATGTGAGCCGCATGGAAGATGGCAGGTTCCCCAAAGATACATTGTACAACGAGCTCGCCACTGGTATCAGACCCACCGGCCGTCCGTGTCTCCGCTATAAAGACGTCTGCAAACGCGACATGAAATCGTGTGACATTGATCACAAGTCGTGGGAGTCAGTTGCCAGCATTCGCCAGAGCTGGCGGGCAGCCATAAAGACAGGGCTAAATTGTGGCGAGTCGAAGAGACTTAGTAGTTGGCAGGAAAAAAGAGAGGCGCAAGGGGAGAGCCAACTGTGCAACAGCCCTGACAAACAAATTTCTCTGCAGCACCTGTGGAAGAGCCTGTCACTCCAGAATTGGCCTTTATAGCCACTCCAGGCGCTGCTTCACAAACCACTGACCACCTCCAGGCGCGTATCCATTGTCTCTCGAGATAAGGAGGCCCAAAAGAAAAAAGAATTCTCTGACCATGCTGATGGTTTAGAAGGCCTATGTTCTCAGCACCTTGCTGTATAGCTGCAAAACATGAGCAACTCACAGTCACCAGGAAAAGCAGCTCAATAATTTCCATCTTTGCTGTACGTGGTACATTATGGGTATATCCTGGAAGGACAAAAAAATAAAGTCCAGCATCTATGGAATCACCAGTGCTCCAATGAATTCATCTCCACAATTCTAAAACACAAGTCCTCAAAAGACATTTTTTTTTTTGAAAAAAGCACTTTCATAACAAATGAATGAGAAAGTTAAAGATGTAGAATTTGTGTTGAGGATACACATTGCTGATATAGAAAACCTACTGGGAAAGTTAAAGGAAATAATTCCTTTTAGAGTTTTGGAAATTGACAAACTGTTTAGAATCATCTTTTCATTAAACTTTTTCTGAGGCTGGGATTAGAAAAATTATTGAAGAGATTTATAGTGAGTTGTAATTCAAAAGTTTAGACTTATATGTAGGAGTTATGAATATTAGTTCTCTGAGAACTTGATTACTGGCGAGGTATCATTGATCACCTGGTTTCCTTTACAATCCACCACTCCCTGGCTATCTCCAATCCCTCCATGCACACCCTCCTAAGGGGAACTATCACTGCTTGACTACCTCGCTGTCTCCCAAATGCTTCATCTCCCAACTTTCTCTCTTCTGGTTCTCCACCCATAACATTGGTACCTCTGTATTTCTCAACAGTTGTCTCATTTCTGCTTTGTGTTCTACTCTCTCACCCCTACTGCTCCCTAATAAAACAGCCTCCTCATCTTAAATCCAAATGCAGTAAGTTTTATGTAGTTTGGTTATCAAATGCACTTGGCACATAACTGGTCTGGTCATAGAGTCGTACAGCATAGAAACAGGCCCTTCAGCCCACCGTGACCATAATGCCTATCTACACTAATCCCACCTGCCTGCATTAATTCCATATCCCTTTATGCCTTGCTCATTCAAGTACCTACCTCTGCTGCTGATTCAGGCTTTACCACTGTTATAATTTGAACTTACTCCAGATGCCTTTTGCTATGACCAGTGCAAAATAAGTACACTCTCAAGGACTGACACTCAACTCCTATTAACCAAAACGTAACCTTAATGTGTAAACTAATCTCAGATGGTGTTCTGCAAGTGAACAACTAGCCATTTATAGCCCAATAACTATTTTATGAGGCAAAAAAAGATGTGTTATCAGCCACACCATGCACCTTCATAACAAACCAAAGATATGACAACTGATAGCTATTCAAGCTTTGTAGTTACAGCAAGCTATTAAATGCAGTCCCAAGTGCACAGTTGTCTATAACTAATTCATGAAAGTTTCTTGAGGTTCTTTTTGGAACTTTAATTTTATCTCGGGTTGTGCAGGAATGTTTTTCAGAAAATATTGGTTGGCATCCTTCCATCTACAAAAGATGGACACGCAGCAAACAATCCATTTAGTTGGGGTGTGGTCTCTTCATGTGCCTTTGCTGATGGCTGTGAAGGCCAATCCTTGAGAGGCAGGTTCTGCCACAAGTACTGCACGTGAAGCTGCCAAGTGATGCTGAGAGTTGTTTTTGATGTTGGGGCCTGTTGCCAAGCTGCTGTAGCAAGTGGTCATTTTGGTAGTGCACACCAGTCTGCAGGATGTGTCGCCATTTCGTTCTTTCACCAGAATCCTTGAAGCAGAGCTTTGGGCGTCCCAAAGGTTGTCTGGCCCTGGCCCTGGCTATTGGGTATGCAACCATCTTCCATCCTGTGGATATGTCTGATCCACCCAAGCCACCTCTTGATTAGTGCCAACACAAAAAAAAATCACAAATGCGACACTTGCCATTTCAACACACTCCCCTGCTCTCATGCCCACATCTGTGTCCTGGGCTTGCTGCAGTGTTCCAGTGAACATTAACACAAGCTCAAGGAACAGCATCTCATTTACCAATTAGGCACACTAGAGCCTGCTGGACTGAACACCGAGTTCAATAAAGCAACTTTATTTTTCCTTTAACTGGGGTGTGTGTGTTGGGTATTTAAAAGGGAATATATATATTACTGTCACATTTCAAACTGTTATTAAAGCTTTACATCTTTATTGACTAAATCTTGTTTTATAATAAATTAATACTTTGTTGTTCATTAAAGAAACCTGGTTGGTGGATTTTATTCTGAAACTAAAATAGAAAGTGTATAATTGGCCACATTGGTAACTGGGTACACATTTAAATATATTAGAATTAGAACATTACAGCGCAGTACAGGCCCTTCGGCCCTCGATGTTGCGCCGACTGTGAAACCATCTGACCTACACTGTTCCATTTTCATCCATATGTCTATCCAATGACCACTTAAATGCCCTTAAAGTTGGCGAGTCTACTACTGTTGCAGGCAGGGCGTTCCACGCCCCTACTACTCTGAGTAAAGAAACTACCTCTCACATCTGTCCTATATCTATCACCCCTCAACTTAAAGCTATGTCCCCTCGTGTTTGCCATCACCATCCGAGGAAAAAGACTCTCACTATCCACCCTATCTAACCCTCTGATTATCTTATGTCTCTATTAAGTCACCTCTCCTCCTCCTTCTCTCCAACGAAAACAACCTCAAGTCCCTCAGCCTTTCCTCGTAAGACCTTCCCTCCATACCAGGCAACATCCTAGTAAATCTCCTCTGCACCCTTTCCAAAGCTTCCACATCCTTCCTCTCATGCGGTGACCAGAACTGCACGCAATACTCCAGGTGCGGCCGCACCAGAGTTTTGTACAGCTGCAGCATGACCTCGTGGCTCCGAAACTCGATCCCCCTATTAATAAAAGATAACACACCATATGCCTTCTTAACAGCCCTATTAACCTGGGTGGCAACTTTCAGGGATTTATGTACCTGGACACCAAGATCTCTCTGCTCATCTACACTACCAAGAATCTTCCCATTAGCCCAGTACTCTGCATTCCTGTTACTCCTTCCAAAGTGAATCACCTCGCACTTTTCCGCATTAAACTCCATTTGCCATCTCTCAGCCCAGCTCTGCAGCCTATCTATGTCCCTCTGTACCCTACAACATCCTTCGGCACTATCCACAATTCCACCGACCTTCGTGTCATCCGCAAATTTACTAACCCACCCTTCTACACCCTCTTCCAGGTCATTTATAAAAATGAAACAGCAGTGGCCCCAAAACAGATCCTTGCGGTACACCACTAGTAACTAAACTCCAGGATGAACATTTGCCATCAACCACCACCCTCTGTCTTCTTTCAGCTAGCCAATTTCTGATCCAAAGCTCTAAATCACCTTCAACCCCATACTTCCGTATTTTCTGCAATAGCCTACCGTGGGGAACCTTATCAAACGCCTTACTGAAATCCATATACCCTCATCCACCTGTTTGGTCACCTTCTCAAAAAACTCTAAGGTTTGTGAGGCACGACCTACCCGTCACAAAACCGTGCTGACTATCGCTAATGAACTTATCCTTTTCAAGATGATTATAAATCCTGTCTCTTATAACCTTTTCCAACATTTTACCCACAACCGAAGTAAGGCTCACAGGTCTATAATTACCAGGGCTGTCTCTACTCCCCTTCTTGAACAAGGGGACAACATTTGCTATCCTTCAGTCTTCCGGCACTATTCCTGTCGACAATGACGACATATGTTGTGACCTGTGGAGTAGTGGAACTAGAGAAAGACAGTGCACTCCTCCCGTCTTGGTCGTAACAATAGCCACTTTATGTAGGACAACTTAAAAAAACACCTTAGTTTCATTATTGTTACAGTCAAGTGAGGAGGGGTCGAAGGGCTTCTTCCCTCTTTTCCCTCTCCTCGTTTGACCACAACAGGTTTAATTCTTTCTTTCTTAAAGTGGATGTACTGGTCAATTCAGTAGGTGTTTGATTACTTACTTGCTGTGATCATAAGAAGCAATCGGACAGGTTTTGGCATTTAACAAAGAGGTGACCTTTATGTTACCTAAACCAAATTAATAAAAATAATAAACTATGCACCAACTTACACACGCACACATTACAGAGTTGGGGAAAGGTAGATTGGTTGAGGATTGGTAGCTAAATTTGATGGTCTTAAGGCCTTTAGTTTAAAAAGATAGATGACTGGTTCGGTGGGTTTCTTGGAGAGAGTGAATGATTTCCTCCAATGGGGTTTCTGATTGTAGCCAGAGTATGAAGAGGTGGTCAGTCAACAGGCAGGATTTGAAGCTAACAAGCAAGAATGGAGACAGGGAGGGGGAAGAGGGGGAGGGGAGACCCCCACTTAGGTCTGCAAATGTCAGAGTCCAGATGCTTTTCCTTGCTGCTGCAGAGAAACACAAGCTTAAAACCACAGATGGGGAGAGGCTGGTCACATGACAGTCACTCAGTGATTCAAGCATAGTAATCAACAGTATTTCTTCTTGCTAAAAGAAAAAGAACAAGCAGTTCCCTTAAACCTCCTGGATCTTGATCCTTGCTGGTATGAGGCGACATTTCATCTCCCTCCTCACAGGCCTTAGAATGTAGGAAACAGTGTTGTAAATTAGGTGGCCATCATAAGCCGCTAGCAAAGCCATATTTTATTTGTTCTTTTAAAAAATATATAAATTCAGATCTCCAGTCAGTGGATTAAAGAAAATTATCATTCAACAAAGCAAGTTGGCATGACACTATTATTTGCTTATTTTACTCCCAAACCAGTTGCTGCTTCATAGGGAATTGTACAGAGGATAGATTTCTCAAAAAGCTAAGAAAAGTATGTCTGGTAAATGATTGGAAGTCCTACTCTTTTGTTTTACTTTTTGTCATAAAATATTTCAAAAATCTGAACTACTTATACAAGACTACCAATCCCTTCAGTCACTATTTTCCAAAAAAATCATTCCGAATCAGAGTACAATTGTTTAGAAAAATTATACATACTTTCAAGACTGCAAAGGATTAACAAACAACAGTTTTTGGCAATTAACTAAAAATATCATACCTGAAGAAAGGAAGGTGGTCTGTTTTGGGCTGCACCAGGATCTGTATCAGAAAATGTCACAATGCGGAGATACCCTGGATATGAGGGTGCACTCACTTGCCCATCAGGTGTTACATAGAACATCTGCACTCCTTGTTCAATTAAAATGAGCTCATATGCATCTACACCAAGTGATTCCATTGGAGGAGGCTGGGATCTTTGTCCAAAAATGTCACCACCAATAGCAGCAAACTCGCCAGTTTCAGTTCCATAGGAAATGGTCATGTGCCCATCTGCAGCCTCAGGTGTGTATACAGGGGGCAGCTCATTAGATAAAGATGAAGCATCCACTGACAAATTAGGAGCTGTTCTGGAGGAGCTTCCATTAGTAGTTGGGCTCATATCTGTGGCAGAAGACTGAGAGTCAGAATGAGACATTGGTAACATTGAAGATTTCTCTTTGCAAGGTTGATTAGATGCTGTTGAGTGGTCCTCACACTCCAAAAGAATCAATCTTGTTTGTATATTATTTAGCGTTGCACTCATTTTATTTTGCATTTGACGGGCTGTGTCCCACTGGGGGCCTGTACATTCTGGACTATTTGATGGAATATTCAATCCTTTAATTAAATGTCTCTCTCCTTGCCTGTAATACTGCTTTGCAGCTTCTTTTTGACCAAATTCATCTGCCGTGAGCCCCTTATTAACAAAGATAAATGCCTCTTTATATTCCTCCTTAATGTGATTAAGGCTTTCAGCTGTATTCGTAGTTGCACGGTTACAGTGGTCCATATCTGAAAGAAATAAAGAAGCACAGCTAAAGCAAATGTTTACGCAGATGCACACCAGTTCTACTCATTTGGGATACAAATACAATTTGGAGCAAATGTAGCAGTCTCCCGTATTGTGCCTAGAA
Source organism: Heterodontus francisci (assembly GCF_036365525.1). NCBI lineage: Eukaryota > Metazoa > Chordata > Chondrichthyes > Heterodontiformes > Heterodontidae > Heterodontus > Heterodontus francisci. The sequence continues at coordinate 35,364,217 of NC_090376.1, read as the reverse complement.
TTACTTCCTGTATTTTATTTTTTAGTTCCCAAGTGTTCCATGCATCATAAATGTTACAAAGATACTAAGTCAATGTAAAATGGACTACATGAAATTTAATGTACAAATTCTAAGTAGACATGGTCCTGTACTGTCCAAGCCCCAACATCCTCTCTCACACACAAAACGAACAAATATAAAGAGTTACTAATTTATCAGAATACAATCAGTCGGTCATTCACCACATATCGCTAGGAGTATCTTTTGATGCTACTTATACGGACTTCTGCAAAGCATCTGACAAGGATCCGCATAAGAGACTTAACAAAAATAAGTGCGCATGGAATTGGAGGCAACTTATTGGCTTGGATAGGAAATCTGTTAGGAAACAGGAGACAGGTAGTAGGATAATAGGTAATCAAAAGTGGCAGAATGTGACTAGTGGTACCCCCAAGGGCTCTGTACTCAGGCTGCAGCTTTTCATTATATTTTTAGATGACTTGGATGAAGGGAGAACTGTGTATCTAAGTTTTCTGGAGAAATTAAGTTAGGTTGCACAGCAAATAGCATAGACAGGAGCAGAAAGTTGCAAAGGGACACTGCTAGATTAAATGAGTCAGCAAAACTGTAGCAGATGTGGGAAAATATGAGGTGATCCACTTGGAAGGTAGATAAATCAGAATATTCTCTAAATGGAGAGAAGCAAGAAACCATGGAAGAAGAGAGAGATTCATGGGTTCCAATACTGAAACTAGGAAATACTAGTGGAAAGATACAAAAAAAAAAATTAGAAGGCTACTGGAATTTTGGTATTTACCACATTTGAGCTGGAAAATAAAGGGGTGGAAGATATGTTACAGCTCGAGAGCCCATTTTGAGTAGTGTTCAGTTCTGGACATCGTACCTCAAGAAGAATATATGGTCATTGACAGGGTGTAATGCTGATCCACCAGAATGATACTGGGGCTAAAAGAGTTAATTGAGGACAGATTGCACAGATTAGTCGTAATACCTTGATGATAAGGGTGATCTAATTGAGGTGTTTAAGGATTTACTTGCTTTAGAGGGAGTGCGCTGTAGGTTTACTAGACAGATTCCTGGAATAAGGGGATTGTTCTGTGAGAAGAGATTGAGTGGACCAGGCCTATATTCTGTGGAGTTTAGAAGAATGAGAGGCGATCTCAATGAGACATAAAACTCTTAAGGAGCTTGACAGGATAGATGCTGGGAGGATGGTTTCTCTGGCTGAGAAGTGAAGAACTAGGAGTCACAGTCTCAGAATAAGGAGTCAGCCATTTAGGACTGAGATGAAGTAAAAATTCTTCACTCATTAGGTTGTGGATTTGTGGAATTCTCTACCCCCAGAGAGCATACGATGCTCTGTCGTTGAGTATATCCAAGACAGTATCCAAAAATCTATCAATCTCTAAGTGAATTAAGGGATTTGGGGATTGTGCAGGAAGATGCAGTTGAGGTAGAATATGAACCATGATCTTATTGAATGGCACAGCAGTCTCAAAGGGCTGTATGGCCTACTCCTGCTCCTACTTATGTTCTTATATTAAGATGGTCAAAGGAGTCGATTGGGTAGATAGAAAGAAACTATGGTGAAAACTTCAAGTGAAAATTTCAAAACTGAGATTGATGGTACCCTTGCCTAACCAAAAAAATCTAAGGAGTACAGAACCAAGGTGGATAAGATACAGATCAGCTATGATCTAATTAAATGGCAGAACAGGCTCAAGGGGCTGAATGGGGCTCCTGTTCCTATGTTAATTATATAGAACACATAGGTAGTAAGTAGAATTTTTTTGTGCATTAGTGGATTACATTTATTGCTGTTTATTCACTTAAGTACACACTACTTGAAATTAATGTATTCACTACTCACTCTCTAAAATGAATCTTTGTAGGTATGTGAATTAGTAGATGAGAGCAATCTCAGACCCAACGTAACAATGTTCAATATGCTTGCCGTCTACCTCAATCAGGAAAAACCACATTAGTATCACCTGATTCAGTGGTAGTACTCTCTCAGATGGTTGTGAATTGAATTCCCACGAGCACTATAATCTAGGCTGACATTTAATGTGGTACCAAGGGAATACTGCATTATCAGAAGTGCCATGTCATACTTCTAATAATCAAGTTTACCAAATATTGTACTAAAGAAACAATGAACTTACTTCATATTTCACAAGCAAAACTTCACCTAATTCATCACTAATAAAAATTGTAAAGTTACTTTAGAAAGTATTCAACAACACACACTTCCTACTCACAAAAAAGTAGAAATGTCCTTTTTCTGCCCGGCCCCAAAATCTGCAGAACAGCTTTACCATAGTATTTTCACGTCAAATAGAATTTTTGCAAATAGCATGAAGTTTAAACTGAGGACCCGTGTGCTTGTTCAGGCGGACAGAATACCTTTACCAAGAGGAGACAGGAAGCTCTTCAGGTGCCTAGCCAAAATTCATTTCTCAACCATCATTACCAAATCATATTAACTCGTCATATGCCTCGTTATTCATTTTTGAAACCTTGCTCTGCATAAATTTGACCTTATAACAGTAACTACTGTTCAAAAGTAATCATTTGCTGTAAAACGCTTTGGGATGTCCCGAGGATATGAAGAGACATTGTATAAATAGGACTTCTCGTGTGTCTGTGCTTTTTGGGGGCGAGGGTGATTCTTCTCAATGTTCATGCTGTCAATACGTGCAACTACAATTCAATAATATTTGCACAGTAGTTCCAGCTTTATTACAAGTACATATCCCATTTCAACTACCATGGAGTGGCAGAATGCACATGAGGCCAAAGTTGAAGGATCACTGTTCTCAGAGGGGTGGAGGAGGTTACAGAGATAGGATGTGGTGAGGCCATACAGGGAACGGAACAATAGAATGACTTTTATTTTGAAGCATTGTTAGATCAGCAGCCAATGTAGGTCAGCGAGCATAGGGGTGCAGATTAGAATACGGCAGAGTTTTGGATGAGGTCGTTTATGGGGGTGTAGTGGATGGAAAGTCACAAAATTAGAGTATTTGCATTGTTGAGTCTAACAAAATCATGGAAGAAGTCTTCTGCACATGAGCTGAGGCAGGGGCAGAGACAGGTGATGTAACGGAGGTGAAAGTAGCTGGTCTTTGTGATGGGGCGGGGGAGGATATGGAGTCAGATTCTGAACCCATAGTCAAGTGAGACACAGAGATTGCAGTCAGAGACAGCGGCTGGGGAGGGAAATGGCGTTGGTGACGAGGGAACAGAATTTTTAGCGGAGGTCAAAGACAATGCCTTACTTTTATTGGAGGAAATTATGCCTTATCTAGAACTGGATGTTGGGCAAGCAGGATGACAACAGAGGCAGAGGTCGGGAGAGGTGGTAGCAAGGTGGAGCTGGGGAACAGTGTATATATGGAACCTAGTGTTGTCATCAGATTCTGCTGCTGTAGGGTAGCATATATTTATTATAGACGAGGAATAGGAGCAGGGGATGTTCTCTAGGAGGTAATGCTGTGGGGATAGGAAAAGAAAACATTGCAGGAGATTCTCAGGCTATGACTGGATAGTTGATTCCACTCTTGCCTGAAGGCAGTCTTGTTCAGCTGGATAATGGAGGAAAAGGAGCAGGATTCTGTGGTTGACCATGTCAAAGGCTGAGAAGGGACGTTCACAGAAGCATTTATAACTTTGATTATGGCCATTTCAGAACTGTGGTTTCAGGGTTTTGGAGGGGGGGGGGGGGGAAAAAGGAGGTAAAGGCATGCTACCCGACCCGAGCCCAATGGGACCAGACATGTGTCAGGGTTGGGTTGGGTTGCACTTCCCGGTCAGACGTCAGGCTTGGGTCAGGCCAGACACACTATCACAGGTAAGCAATGTTAATTTAATTTTTGGACCAGAAAGGTGGTTTTGTTAGTTATTTTAAGCTTGTGCAGATCAGCAACAAAGTGAAAAATGGAAGATAAGTTAACTGATGATTGGGTCGGGCATCGGACAAAAATGGAAGGGCTCAGGCCGGGTCGGGCTTGGGTCAGATGTTTTTTTTGCAGACCCAAGCAGGCCTTTAGGAGGAGGGAGAAACCTGACTGGAGATTCAAAAGATTTATGGGAAAGACAAGCACAGATGTGGAAAGTGACTATACATTTGAGGGTGTGGAGGATAGGAAAGGAATGTTGTAGATGGGCATGGATGCCGCAACTGCCAGGACATGGGTTCAATGGGGTGGCAAGGGTGCTTTCTCAAATTAGCAATTTTGGAGCAAAGGTGGGGACATCACCTGAAGAGAGCAATCCAGTGCCAAAGTTAGCTAGCATGGGGCCAATGATAAATATAGGAGTTACTTCAGACCTATTAGTTCTGGGAAGGGAGCCTGGCCTAGCAAGGAAAGACGTGCTAATCTTAAGCTCAGAGCTAATCAGAATCAGAAAACTAACCAGGAAAGTTTTAAGTTATAGAGAATCACAATGATACAGAAGGAGGCCATTTGACCCATCAAGTGTCAGCCATGGCTCAGTTGCTAGCATTCTCGCCTCGGAGTTACAGCATTCTGGATTCAAGTCCCAGTTCAGGACTTGAGCACAAAAATCAAGGCTAACACTCCAGCGCAGTACTGAGGGAGTGCTGCACTGTCGAAGGTACCGTCTTTCAGACGAGAGGTTATATCGAGGCCCTGTCTGTCCTCAGGTGGGGATAAACATTCCGCCAGATTATTTTGAACAGCAGGAGAGTTATCCCCAATGTCCTGACCAATACTCATCCCTCAATCAACATCACATAAACAGATTATCTGATCATTATCACTGTTGTTTGTGAAACCTTGCCATGCACAAATTGGATGCCACACTTCCTACATCACAACAGTGACTATACAGCCAAAGAAGTACTTCTTTGGCTGTAAAGTGCTTTGAGACATCCAGTGGTCATAAAAGGTGCCATGTAAATACAAGTTTTTTTCATTAACATGCTTGCCCCAGTTCTTTGAAACAACTATCCAATTAGTTCCACTCTCCTGCTTTTTTTGCCCCATTGCCCTGCAAATTCCCCCCCCCCCCCCCCCCAAGTATCAAATTATTGAATCTACTTCCACCACCCTTTCAGGCAGTGCATGCCAAATCACAACAACTCACTGTGTAATTTTTTTTCATATCACCTCTGGTTCATTTGCCAATTACCTTAAATCGGTCTCCTCTGGTTATTTACTCTATTAGAACCCTTCATGATTTTGAACATCTCTATTAAATTTCCCCTTAAACCTTCACTGCTTGAGACAGAATTCCAGGTTGTCTAATCTCTCCATGTAACCAAAGTCTTTCATCTCTGGTACCATTCTAGTAAATCATCTTTGCATCCTCTCTAAAGTCTTGACATTATTGATGATATGTGGTGCCAAGAATGGGACACAATACTCTAGCTGAGGCTGAACAGTGTTTATAAAGATTTAGCATAACTTCCTTGCCTCTATACTGTATGCTTCTGTTTATAAAGTTAAGGATCTCATTTTTTTTTTTTGACAATAGTCTTTTCAACTTGTCGTGCCATGTTCAAAGACTTGAGTAAGTACACCCCCAGTTCTGTTCCTTCACCGCTTTAAAAGTGTACCATTTGCATTGCATCTCATTCTTCCTACCATAAGGAATCAATTCACACGTCTCTGCATGAAATTTCATCTGTCATGTGTCTGCCCATTTTTCCAGTCTCTCCTCCTGAAGTCTATTTCCATCCTCCTCACTGTTTACAACATTTCCAAGTTATCTGCAAACTGTGAAATTATGCCTGTAAACCAAAGTCCAAGTCATTAATATGTTATCAAAAAGAGCAGTGATCCCAACATTGACCCTGGGGGACACTACTGCACACTTCCCTTTAGTCTGAAAACAGCCATTCACCACTGGTCTGATTTCTATCCCTTATCCAATTTTGTATTCACACAGCTACTGCACCTTTAATCCCATGGGCTTCAATTTTTCCAACAGGTTTATTATGTAGTAATTTATCAAACACATTCATTCATGAGATGCCCTAAAGGTGATGGTGGTGAGCCGCCTTCTTGAACCACTGCAGTCCATGTGGCATAGGGAACCTACAGTGCTGTTAGGTAGGGAGTACCATGATTTTGACCCAGCAACAGTGAAGGAACAGTGATACAGTTCCAAATCAAGATGATGTGACCTGGAGAGGAACTTGCAGTTGTTGGGGTCCCCATGTGTCTGCTGCCCCTGTTCTCCTAGATGGCAGAGGCCACAGGTTTGGAAGGTGCTATCAAAGGAGGCTTGTTGAGTTGCCTCAGTGTATCTTGTAGACAGTACACACTGTGGCCACTGTGCACCGGTGGTGAAAGGAGTGAATGTTGAAGGTGGTGGATAGGACACCAACCAAGCCAGCTGCTTTGTCTTGGATGATGTCGAGCTTCGGGTGTTTTTGGAGCTGCAATCATCCAGGCAAGTGGAGAGCATTCCATCTGACCTTATAATTGAAGGAAGGTCATTGATGAAGCAGCTGAGGTTGGGCCTAGTACACTACCCTGAGGAACTCCTGCAGTGATGTCCTGGAGCTCAGATGATTGACCTCCAACAACCACAATAATCTTCCTTTGTGCTAGGTATGACTCCAACCAGCAGAGAGTTTTCCCCCGATTCCCATTTTCTTCAGTTTTACTGGGGTTCCTTGATGCCATACTCGGTCAAATACTGCCTTGATGTCAAGGGCAGTCACTCTCAGCTCACCTCTTTTGTCCATGTTTGAACCAAAGCTGTAATGAGGTCTGGAGCTGAGTGGCCCTGGCGGAACCCAAACTGAGTGTCACTGAACAGGTTATTGCTAAGCAAGTGCCACTTGATAACACTGTTGATGACACCTTCCATCACTTCACTGATGATTGAAAGTAGACTGATGGAGTGGTAATTGGCTGGGTTAGACTTGTCCTGCATTTTGTGTACAGGACACATCTGGGCAGCTTTCCACATTACCAGGTAGGCACCAGTGTTGTAGCTGTATTGGAATAGCTTGGCTAGGGGCGCGGCAAGTTCTGGAGCACAGGTCTTCAGTTAAATTGCTGGAATATTGTCAGGGTCCATAGGCTTTGCAGTATCCAGTGCCTTCAGTCTTGATATCATGCAGGGTGAAATCGAATTGGCTGAAGTCTGGCATCTGTGATGCTGGGGACTTCAGGAGGAGGCAGAGATGGATCATCAACTCGGCACTTCTGAAGACTGTTGCAAATGCTTCAGCCTTATCCTTTGCACTGATGTGCTGGGCTCCCCCATCGTTGATAGGGATATTTGTGGAGCCATCTCCTCCAGATGGGTGTTTAATTGTCCATCACCATTCACAGCTGGATGTGAAAGGACTGCAAAGCTTAGATCTGATACATTGGTTATGGAATCGCTTAGCTCTGTCTATCGCATGCGTGCCAAACTGCGTAAGCAGCAAGTAGTCCTGTGTTGTAGTTTCATCAGTTTGACACCTCATTTTGAGGTATGCCTGCTGCTGCTCCTGGCATGTCCTCCTGCGCTCTTCATTGAACCAGGGTTGGTCTCCTGGCTTGATGGTAATGATAGAGTGGGGAATATGCCGGGCCATGTGGTTACAGTTTGTGGTTCAGTGCAATTCTGCTGCTGATGGCCCACAGCACCTCATGGATGCCCAGTTTTGCAATGCTAGATCTGTTAGAAATCTATCCCATTTAGCGCAGTGGTAGTGCCACATAACACGATGGAGGGTATCCTCAATGTGAAAGCGGGACTTTGTCTCCACAAGGATTGTGCGGTGGTCACTCCTACTAATACTATCATGGACAGATGCAGCTGCGGCAGGCAGATTGGTGAGGAAGAGGCCAAGTATGTTTTTCCCTCACCATCTGCCGCACACCCAGTCTAACAGCTATGTCCTTTAGGACTCAGCCAGCTTGGTCAGTAGTGGTGCTACCGAGCCACTCTTGGTGATGGACACTGAAGTTCCCCACCCAGAGTACATTCTGTGCCCTTGCCACCCTCAGTGCTTCCTCCAAGTGGTGTTCAACATGGAGGAGTACTGATTCATCAGCTGAAGGAGGGCAGAAGGTGGTAATCAGCAGGAGGTTTCCTTGCCCATGTTTGACCTGATGCCATGAAACTTCATGGGGTCTGCAAGTCGATGTTGAGGACTCCCAGGACAACTCCCTCCCGACTGTATACCATTGTGCCACCACCTCTACTAGGTCTGTCCTTCCAATGAGATACCCGGGGATGGTGATGGCAGTGTCTGGGACATTGCCTGTAAGGTATGAACCCGTGAGCATGACTATGTCAGGCTGTTGCTTGACTAGTCTGTGGGACAGCTCTCCTAACTTTGGCACAAGCCCCCAGATGTTAGTAAGGAGGACTTTGCAGGATCGACAGGGCTGGGTTTGCCGTTGCCGGTGCCTCGGTCGATGCCGAGTGGTCTGTCTGGTTTCATTCTGTTTTATTGACTTCGTAGCAGTTTGATACAACTGAGTGGCTTGCTAGGCCATTTCAGAGGGCATTTCTCAACGACATTGTTGTGGGTCTGGAGTCACATGTAGGACAGCAGGTAAGGACAGCAGATTTCCTGTCCTAAAGGACATTAGTGAACCAGTAAAGATTTTTTACAACAATCAACAATGGTTTCATGGTCATCATTAGACTAGCTTTTTAATTCCAGATTTAATTGAAAGAAAATTCCACCTTCTGCTGTGGTGGGATTCGAACCCATGTCCCCAGAGCAATACCCTGGGTCTCTGGTTTACTAGTCCAGTGACAATACCACTATGCCACCACCTCCCCTTTATTTGTAATTTGGGGTTATCAGCTACTTACAAAGCACTATTTAGCTAATTGGGGATTTCTTTCAGTTTGGTTGGTATAAGAAAAGTCTTAAAACAAGCAATCTTGTCCTGTAATTCGTTTAATTGGTCTGGAGGTTCATACCTCATATTTTTCACGTTAACAATCTCACTGAGATTGCAACATCAGGCACTTGTGCGAGAATGTTACTTGCCACTTATCAGTCCAAGCCTAAATGTTGTTTAGGTCTTGCTGCATGCAGATATGGATTGCTTCAGTATCTGAGCAGTTGTGAATGATACCAAACACGGTGCAATCATCAGTGAACATCCCATTTCTGATTTTGTTCGAGGAAGGTAATTTTGAAAGTCCATATACATCAACCACATGACCTTCAAAGAATTTAACCAAGTTAGTCAAAGAAATCTGTGCTAGCTTTCAATTAGGCCAATCTTTTTCCAAGTGCCAATTAATTTTGCCCTAGATTATTGTCATGAGTTTCCCCACCACCTATGTTAGGCTGCCCTGTCTGCAATTGCCAGGTTTATCCCTCTCTTTTCATTTTAAACAGGGGTGAAACCTTTACAACCCTCCAGTCCTCTAGCGCCACTTGCATTTCAAAAAAGGATAGCAAGATCTTGGCCACAGCCTCTGCAATTTCTAGCCTTATGGTCTCTCAGCAAATGAGAGTGCATTTCATCCAGATGGTGTGATTTTTCTACTTCATGAGCACTGCTTTAAGTAGCTCTTTATTTTTATCCAATCTCTCTTCTATCGCCTCATTTACTGTGACATTAGTAGCATTCTCGTCTTCAGTGAAAATATATGCAAAGTACTCATTCAGTACTTCAACCATCCCCTCTGCCTCCACGAGATCATCTCCTTTTCGTCTATAATCAGTCCAACTCATAAGTCGGGTACTGCTCTCCTTGGCAAAAACTGCTCACTTTTCCAGAATGCCAAGGTAACTGCAACCATCCAGCCCCCTACACCACACCCAACTCCTCCCCCCCACCTCTTTTCACTCCAAACCATCTTCTGAAATCCCATTCCTCTACTTCCTCCAGAATTGTAAGGAACTTCTATGTCACTAAGATTGAGAACATCAATTTAGCTACTTCCACTACTTCCCTCCCTTCCCCTGGCTCACCAATCCAAACTTTCACCAAGGCTCCCTCATGCCCTAGCCCTGAACATGCATCTTTACCTTCCCCATCAAGTCTTCTCCAAGGGCATTTTGTCCACGAGACCCAACTTCTGCTTCCTCAAACTTATTCCTACCAAACTGCTGAACCCCCAACTTCCTTTCCTAGTCCATGTTATCTGATATTAATGGTTCCCACTCCTCAGGTATTGTCCCCCTCCCTTCCAAATCTGTTATCGCCCATTTCTCAAAAAAACACCTTGTCCTTGAAAACTACCATTCCATCTCCAATCTCCCTCTTCTCTCCAAAGATGAGAGGAGGACACAAAGAGGCTGCAAAGAAATATAGACAGGTTAGCTGGGTGGTCAAGGTGGCAGATGGAGTCCCATGTGGGGATGTGTGAGGTTATTTATTTTGGTAGTAATAGAAAAACAGAATACTTTTTAAAAGGCTTGAAACTTGTAAATGTTGATGTGCAGAGAGTCTTGGATGTACTTGTACAAGGAACACAGAGTTAGCAAGCAGGTAAAGCAAGCAATTAGGAAGGCAAATGGCCTTTATTGCAAGAAAAAAGAAATGTTGCTACAATTGTAGGGGGCTTTGCACACCTAGAATACTGTGCACAGTTTTGATCTCCAAATCTAAGAAAGGATGTACTTGCATTGGGGGATAGTACAGTAAAGGCTCACTAGATTGGTCCCTAGGATGAGGCACTGAATAAATTGGGTATATATTCTCCAGCGTTTAAAAGAATGAGATGTGATCTCATTGAAACATACAAGATTCTGAAGGGACTTGACAGGGTAGACAGAGGTTGTTTCCCCTGGCTGGGGAATCTAGAACACAGGGGCACAGTCGCAGATCAGGGACTGATCATTTAGGACGGAGATGAAGATAAATTTCTCAAAGAGTTGTGAATCTTTGGAATTCTCTACCCCAGAGTCTTGTGGAAGCTCCATCATTGAATACATTTAAGGCTGAGACACAGATTTTTGGTACTTCAGGGAATCAACAGATACGGAGAATGGGTGGGAAAGTGGAGTTGAAGCCGAAGAGCAGCTATGATCAAATTGAATGGCGGAGCAAGCTTGACGGGCTGTATGGTCTGCTTCTGTTTTTATGTTCTTTGAACGTATGATCACCTCCCAAATCCACGTTCATCTTTCCTGGAACTCCACATTTGGGGCCACAATCAGGTTTTCGCCCCACCACAGTACTGAAATGGCTCTCAAAGTTACAAATGACACCTTATGTATGATAAAGGTAAACTATCCTTCCACGTCCTTGTCGACCTGTCTGCAGCCTTTGACACAGCTGACCCGACCATCGTCCTCCAACACCTCTCAGTTGTTCAGCTGGATGGGACTGTCCTTGCCTGATTCCATTCATATCTATCCACTCATAGCCAGAGAACCACCCGCAATGACTTCTCTTCCTAATCGGTCATCTCTGGAGTGCCCCAAGAATCTATCCTTTGACCCCTTCAGTGACATCATCCCAAAACACATATGGGCCCTCATTGTTCTCTGATGACACCCAGCTATACTTCACTTCTGTTGATTCCTCCACTATCTTGGATTTGTCAAACTGTTTGTTTAACATCCAGTCCTGGATGAACAAAAATCTCCATCATCTTCAGTCCCCGCCACAAATTCTGATCCCTCTCCCAGGTCACTGTGAAGCTGATCCAGGCTGTATATCCTATTTTACCTCAAGAGGAGGTTCTGACCACACATCCACACCGCTTATGTCCACCTCCATAACTTGTGCTGGGGCAGAGTCGAGCAATCTTTAGCTGAAACCCTGCCTTCGTTATCGCTGGACTTTTATTATTCCAGTATATCCTTGCTGGCCTCCCATCTTCCACCCTTCATAAACTTGAGCTCATCCAAACCTCTGCTGCCTGTATGCTAGGGAGAAGGTGGCATAGTGGTAATGTCACTGGACAAGTACTCCAGAGGCCCAGGCTAATGCCTTAAGGACAGAAGTTCAAATCCCACCACAGCAGCTGGTGGAACACAAATTCAATTAAAAAATGCAATTAAATAAAAAATTCTGGAATTAAAAGCTAGTCTCAGTAATGGTACCATGAAACTATCGATTTTAGTAAAAACCCTTCTGCTTCACTAATGTCCCTTGGGGAAGGAAATCTGCCATTCTTACCTGGTCTGGCCTATGTGTGACTCTTAACTGCCCTCTGAAGCCACCCAGTTGTCAAGGGCAATTAGGCATGGCCTTGCCAGCGACGCCCACATCCCATGAAAGAATTTTAAAAACTCACACCAAGACCTGCTCACACATCACCTCATGCTCGCTGACTTACACTGGCTCCTGTGTTGAACAATGCCTCAATTTTAAAACTTTCTTCCTTATTTTCAAATCACATGGTCTTGCTCTTCCCTTTCCCTCTCTCCAAGATCCTGCAGCTACCAAGTCCTGAAACTCTGGAATTCCCTCCCTAAACATCCCCCTCTTTACCTCTTTTTCCTCCAAGATCTCTCTTAAAGCCATCTCTGACCAAGCTTTTTGTTATCTGCCCTAATATCACCTTATGCGGCATTATGTTAAATTTTGTTTGATAATGCCCTGCAAAGCATTATGGAATGTTTTACTATGTTAAGGAAATATTAGGAATGGTGACTAAAAACTTGGTCAAACAGGTAAGGAACGTCTTAAGGAAGAGAAAGAGAGGTAGTAGAGAAGCAGAGGCACTTAGGGAGAAATTCCAGGGCCTAGGACCCAGACAACTGAAGACACAGATGCCAATGGTGGAGTGATTTAAAATCAGGGATGAATGAGGCCAGAATTGGAGAAGTACAAAGATGAGGGTTTCAGCAACAGAGAAGCTGAGGCAGGGGCAGAGGTGGGCGATGTTATGTAGGTCTGGAAATTAGGGCTTAGTGATGGCACGGATGTGTGGTTATCTCATCTCAAGGTCGTATACACCACGAAAATTTTGAACAGTCTGGCTCACTCAAACAATTGCCAGGGAGAAGGATGGAACAGCTGGCTAGGGAACAAATTTATGGCAGGGACCAAAGACAACAGCTTCGGTCTTCCCAATATTTAGCTGAGGGAACCTTCTGCTCATCTAAAACTGCATGTCAGACAAGCTGTCCGACAACGTAGAAACAATGTGGAGGGATCAAGTGAGGTGGTGGCGAGGTGTAGCTAAGCATACACGCGAGACCTGATATGTTTTCAAATGATGTCACCAAGGGGCAGTATGTAGATGAGAAAATAGAAGGGGACCAAGGAAAGATCCTTGGAGACTCCAGAGGTAATGGTGCAGAAAGAAAAGTCAGTGTACGTGATTCTCTGGTTACGAATGGAGAAACAGGAAAGCAACTAGACAATTGTGTTCCCACCCAGCTGAATGACGGAGGAGAGGCACTAGAAGAGGATGGTTTGTTCAACCCAGTTAAAGACTGCAGACAGGTCAAGAATGACGAGAGGGATAGTTTACCA